>NC_142934.1:22069103-22079103 GCF_046866305.1 Octopus bimaculoides | reverse complement strand
ATATGATGGGCTTCTTTCAATTTCCATCTACCAAATCCATGCACAAGGCTGTGGTCGGCCCGAGGCTATAGTAGAAAACACACACCCAAACTGTCACACAGTGGGACTGAACCAGGAACCATGTGGTTGGGAAGCAAGCTTCTTACCATACAGCCATACCTGTGCCTATGTTAAAATATTTTGTGTATTGTTGAAGTATAACAAATTTACAGCACATAAATTTTAATGACAAAATCTTATATGGGACCCCGAGGGTCATATTGAACCCTGATTGAGAACCATTGACTTAGAGTATACCAGATAAATTTTGTGGCACCAGCACTGTTGGAATCGCCTTGCTGCATGCAAAGCAAAAGGGAGCACCCCATGATGGAAAAGAAACAGATTTAGTACGAGAGGATGATAACGGAAGAAATAGCAGAGGGACCAGTGTTGGCGCAGGGAGGAGGGAAGAAAGTGGGGAAGGGTAGAGAGTAATGTCCCTTGGAGTAGTAAAGAAGAGTAATGTCTCTAAAAGGGAAGAGACATTAGTCTAAAGGAGAAATGTTTCTAGAAGAGAAAAAGGAGTGTCTCTCTAAAGGGGAAGGAGGGGAGAGAGAGAGAGGATGACAACATGGTAATCCTAATGGGGATGGGTGGTGGTGGATGGATCTAGTGTGTGTGTGTGTGTGTGTGTGTGTGTGTGTGTGTGTGTGTGAGAGAGAGAGAAAGTCAGAGTGATAAAGGTGGTAAGAGGGCGAGAAAGATGGGTGTTGAATATATATCAATTTACATCATATATGTCTGTATGCATATATATAGTTGCCATGATAGATCGCTGACCAAAACATTCAATTTTTTTTCTCCGTGTTTTTCTCCGTATTCTTTCTGTTGAAGAGCGTAGGCTCAAAACGTTAAAGACTTTCTCTATTCCTGAGCGTTAAACTAATACATCCTTTTGTTGTTTACACCACCTGTCCTCGTCTGTTGTTGTTTTTTTCATAAATTCCCCCATACACACACACACATATATATATATATATATATATATATATAGGTTCAAAAAAACACAAAACACAATAACAAAAAAACAACAAAGTGAGGACGTGATACGGATAGTGTTATTGGACGCTCGGGAAAGGAAAGAGAGAGAGTATGACGTTTCGGGCGGAGCCCTTCGTCGGAAAGACGGAAAGTTCAAAGAATGGAAAAACGGAGGAAGAGAAAATCGGCACCAATGCCCACGAGGATATATATATATATATATATATATATTCAAAAATATATACATATTCCAAAGGTTAAACAGAAAGAACACAATGAAGGGAAAACTTAGACGAAAACTGGGCGGAAACATAACAGATGGAAAAAGGAGACAAAAACACGATACAAAGAAGATTCGCAGTGGTTTTTTCTCATCAGTTGGTTTCTGAGACGTCTTTGTGGTTTTGTGCCATTTAAAACCAAGACCGCTGTCATCTCAGAGGCGCCTGAACATTAAACTTCAGGATAATGCTGATGAATGTCTATGAGTACAGAACAAAATAACATAGTGTGTACTACAAGAAATAATGACAAAGATGTAACCAACAAGGAATGGTACAATTATAAAGAAAATGCCTTTCGACTATACAATAGCAAAAAGAATAAAAGGAAAGAATAATCATACATATGCAATACTAACAGAAAGAGGCTTTTGACTAAACAAACAGTAGTAACGTAGCGCAAAGAAGAACTGGAAAAAACATCTTGATGGACAGTGGACACACATGTCTAGTTTAGCCAGTGGCAGACCAAGTACCAATTTATTGTTCCTATACAAGAATGTTATTCACAGTAACTTCGGCAATGGCTTAGCTGGCCAAAACTTCAAAGTCATTGTCAACAACATTCTTGTATAATATAGATATATGTAAATATATATACTTATATATGCGCGCGCGTGTGTGTGTGTGTGTGTGTAGGGGCAGGAGTGGCTGTGTGGTAAGTAGCTTGCTTACCAACCACATGGTTCTGGGTTCAGTCCCACTGCGTGGCACCTTGGGCAAGTGTCTTCTACTATAGCCTCGGGCCGACCAAAGCCTTGTGAGTGGATTTGGTAGATGGAAACTGAAAGAAGCCCGTTGTATATATGTATATGTATGTGTGTATATGTTTGTGTGTCTGTTTGTGTGTCTGTTTGTCCCCCCAACTTCGCTTGACAACCGAGGCTGCTGTGTTTACGTCCCCGTAACTTAGCGGTTCGGTAAAAAGAGATCGATAGAATAAGTACTGGGCTTACAAAGAATAAGTCCTGGGGTCGATTTGCGTGACTAAAAGGCGGTGCCCCAGCATGGCCGCAGTGAAATGACTGAAACAAGTAAAAAAGTATATATATATATATATATACATATATATATATACACATACTAGTGTATTACATGTTATATGATGGAATAATTTGGAAGTATACTTTTGTCACCATGGGCAACATCAGGGAATGTAGCATACATATGACAATTTCTTTCAACTTGCATGAAATTTCTTGGTGCTTTAACAGAATGATGAAATGAATATTGATTCTCAAAAGAGAAATTATCTTAAAATGTAAGAAAAAAAAAAAAAATTCTCATTTGCATAACTCCTCCAGTAACTACAATCATTTACCCCACTTTCCTCTACCTCTTCTTTCCTCCCCACTCCTCCTCCTGTCTCTGATTATTTCGCTCTCTCACTGTGTGTGTGTGTATAGTGTTTGTTCACTCATTGCCTGCCACCAAGTTTTGTATAATCACTCATCTTGCACCTCATATGTTAACTCTTTCTGTAACTCTTTTCTACAACACATTCCTCTTCTCCCTGTACAATGTAATACATGACTGGAGAATCAACCAGCCAGCATTTATACTGGACATTACAAACACCCACACACACACAAATATATATATATACTCTTTTACTCTTTTACTTGTTTCAGTCATTTGACTGCGGCCATGCTGGAGCACCACCTTTAGTCGAGCAAATCGACCCCAGGACTTATTCTTTGGATGCCTAGTACTTATTCTATCGGTCTCTTTTGCCGAACCGCTAAGTTACGGGGACGTAAACACACCAGCATCGGTTGTCAAATGATGTTGGGGGACAAACACAGACACACAAACATACACACACACACATATATATATATACATATATATATACGACGGGCTTCTTTCAGTTTCCGTCTACCAAATCCACTCACAAGGCTTTGGTCGGCCCGAGGCTATAGTAGAAGACACTTGCCCAAGGTGCCACGCAGTGGGACTGAACCCGGAACCATGTGGTTGGTAAGCAAGCTATATATATATATCTTTTATTTTTTACCTTTTACTTGTTTCAGTCATTAGACTGTGCCCATGCTAGGGTACTGCCTTGAAGGGATTTACTTGAACAAATCACACCCACTTTTTTTTGTGAAGCCTGGTACTTATTCTATCAATCTTTTTGCCAAACTGCTAAGTTGTGGGGTCATAGACACACCAACATTGGTTGTCAAGCAGTGGTGGTGGTTGGGGGACAAACACAAACTGAAAGACACACACACACACATATATATATATATATATATATATATATATGATGGGCTTCTTCCAGTTTCCATCTACCAAATCCACTCACAAGGCTTTGGTCGGCCCAAGGCTAGAGTAGAAGACATTTTGCCCAATGTATCATACAGTGTGACTGAACCTGGAACTATGTGGTTGGGAAGCAAGCTTCTTACCAAACAGCCACTTCATTATGAAATCTAAAGTTTGACACAAAAAAGAGGAACCCAAATGAAAATGCTACCATGCAGTTGGTGAACATGTTGGCCAGCGCTTGACCGGAAGTTGAAACATTGGCTAAACAGAGCATTCACAGAGAGGAGAATAAATGCGAGATAGTAGGTGCATCTGCGTACATATTTCTTAGTATACCTGCCTGTATAAAGGTTATGGAAGAGTAGGGTTTTATTTGTGTGTCTGTATATGTGGTCCTCTGTGTGTCATGAGTTTGTGCATGTATAAGTTTCTATGTACATATTTGTGTTTAGGAGTGTGTGTGTGTACAATTATCAATATGGCATGGTGAGGACCACAGTTCAAAAGAGCACTTGTTACATCCTGTAGTCTAATTACTATGATAGATATATGCATATATTGATGATGACGACCACACACACACACCACTGAATCACTGTATCGACAAGACTATCAAATGTTGGTATACATTATCTATATATAAAGCAATCAATCTATCTATATGTGTGTGTGTATGTATGTATGTATGTATGCGTGTGTCTATCTATCTATCTATCTATATATCAATTGATAAATCTTCAGTTTAATGTTAAATTGTTTTTATATATAACTTGACAATGTTAAAACAAATGTGAATACATACATACGTGTATGTGTGTAGATAGACCAATAAATAGATAGATAGACAGACAGAAAGACAGACAGACAGATGGATGGATAGATAAATAGACAGACAGACAGACAGATAGATAGATAGATGGACAGATAGATAGACAGACAGATAGATAGATGGATAGATGGATGGATAGACAGACAGATAGTTATGCAGAGAGAGAGAGAGAGAGAGAGAAAGAGAGAGAGAGAGAAAGAGAGAGAGAGAGAGAGAGAGAAAGAGAGAGAGAGAGAGAGAGAAACTCACAACAATAATATTATTTTAAGAGTGTATGAACAACAGATCCAAAAAACAAAGGCTAATGAAATAATAGGGAAAACAGCTTTTACCATATGATAATGGATATTGTAATGAGGCAGGACACTGAGGTGTCACTGTGAAGAGAGTTTCGTTGTTTATTTTAATGGTTTTAATCTATTTCAAAGTTATTTTAAAATAAATATATCACTTAAAAAAATTTCCCAGGGATGCTATCTGCATGAAACAAAAACTAGTTAAGTTAGTATCAGAGAATTAGTAATTGTTCAGGTGCTATATAGCTGTCATTACAATGCCTATTTCCCAAGGGTCAGACAAGACTATTTTGGGGTAGGGTTCCCTATAACCAGATACCCTTTCTGATGATGTGAGCCCTCTGTCTGTCTGTCTATCTATCTATATATCTATCTATCTATATATTTATTGGTATCTACACACATACACGTATGTATGTAGTCACATTTGTTTTAACATTGTCAAGTTATATATGAAAACAATTTAACATTAAACTGAAGATTTATCAATTGATATATAGATAGATAGATAGATAGATAGTTACCAAGTGTGGTAACAGTCTCCAAGTCAATTGGACAAGGAATAATCCAGAGATTGTTATGCAGATGACTGGAAACAAACAACACTTTTCATTCAAATCAAATGTTTGTTTGCAATCAGTAAAAACATACGAAGACAAGGAAAAATATAAATCAGCATGCACAGTGAGCAAGTGTGTTAGTTTCTATGTGTGTACACACACACACATCAATAAATACATATAAATGTACACAGACACACATCACTATATACAGTAATCCTTCACCATATCACAGTTCACCTATTGTGGTTCACCTATTGCAGTTTATTATTAAAGCTTACATCGATTCCTCCGTGGTGTTGTTTTGCATTTATAATGAAACGAGACATAAGTTTCATAAACTACAAAATATAAATATCCACACTACCACACTTGAAATGTATATGCTATAACTCTTTATCTTGATTTGAATGTACATAAAGGTATTTAGAATGCCCAAACTTATTTCTGTAAAGCACTGATGCTGATCATAGTTTAGTCAATAAGCATAGGAGCGAGGTAAATGCAGTTAAAATGGGGGGGGGGGAATTAAGCGGCCCTTCAGAAATTGAATCTCCTTATGATACTCCCTGGGAGTTCATGGTATGAAATTCATTGTCTTTGCTCTAATTTGGTCACCAATGCCATGTATTTAGCTTAAAATGCAGTTAAAATAGGTGGGGGGGGGGGGGGCTCCAATTAGGTGACCCTTAAAAAATAGACCCCCTTAGGACATTCCCAGGGATTAGGGAAGTTGCTGGTTTGAGTTTCGTTGTCCTTACACCAATGGTCTAGGAGGAGTTAACAAACAAAAATGTAACGGACAGAGAAACATCACTGAAATTTATAATAGGATATATATATACAAATTATAAAAATATTTAAAAAAATATATAGTATAATACTGTTTCTACTTCACAGATTTTCACCTATCCTGGGGTGTTATGGAATGTAAGACCCATGACAGTTGAGGGATTGGTATATATATATATATATATATATATATATATATATATATATATAGTACTTTTTTTATTAACCCTGTAAAGATGAAAAGTAAAGTTGATAAACTGAGTACCAGTCAAACATTGGCAGAAATTCTAACGGCAGTTTACCAATCTCTCTCTCTCTCTCTCTCTTTCCCTTTCTATAGCTCTAACTGTTTTTTGTCTGTTTGTCTCCCTCTCATTCAGTATCTGTCTCTCCCCCTCTTTTTATCTGTCCGTCTGTTTCTATCTCTCTCACTTCTCTTACTCACTCTTTCTTTATCTATCTATCTATCTGTCTGTCTATCTCTCCGTCTCTGTTTATCAATCTCTCAATCCAACTCTCCCACTTTCTGTCAGCCTGTCTGTCTGTCTGTCTGTCTGCTTGTCTCTCTCTTTGGGGAATGCTTAAGTTGTGTTACATGAAGGATTATATAAAACCACTCACAGAGTCCATATTTATTCCACAATTGAAGGATTGAGTATGAGTTGGCAACATCTATCTTCTCAGAAAAAACTAATAGAACCGGAACTGAAACTGTCTAAGAATAGTACAATGTGCAGTTTAGAGCAGAACAGTAATTAACAAGACAAATTACTTAATGAGTTTCACCACATTTAATGCAGGGAGCATTGAAATGTAAACTAAAATAATTATGCAACAAGGAAAACTATAATATTAGGTCAAAACTAATATTATTTTAATTGTTTTAGTAATTACGTCAATGAATGTTTCCTTAGCAGATCATTATTATTAATTAGCTCTTTAACTGACAATTCATTAATTTATGTGAATATTAACTTAACCATTTCAAAGTTATTTGACATAGTAATAATAACCCCTTCTACCATAGGAACAAAGCTTGAAATTTAAGGTAAGGGGCTAGTCGATTACATTGACCCCAGTATTTAACTGGTATTTATTTTATAGAACCTGATAGGATGAAAAAGCAAAGTCAACCTTGGTGATATTTGAACCCAGAATGTAAACCTGGAAGACAGGCTGCAAGGCATTTTGTCCAGCATGCTAACAATTCTGCCAGATGGCATAAGGTCAGTAATTTGAATAGGAGGAGATAAGTCATTCACATCAGCCCCAGTATTCAACTGGTACTTATTTCATTGACCCCGCAAAGGGATGAAAGGCAAAGTCAATTTTGTCGTAATTTGAACTCAGAATGCATTGGGCTGAAAAAAATACTGCTGAGCATTTCGTCTGTGAGGGTTAATGATTCTTGAGTTTCGCAGAAAAATGCAATTGTGGTATTTGTTTCAGCTCTTTTTGAGTTCAAATCCACCCAAAGTCAGCATTGTATTTCGCCCTTTCACAATCATGTACTAGTGTTAATGTTCTTACAGTTCTGCTAATCCATTGTCCTGAAAGGATGAAAAGCAGAGTTGACCTCAGCAGGATTTGAACTCAGAGCAAGAGAGTCAGAACAAATACTTATTCCAATGCTCTAATGACTCTGCCAAAATCACTGCTTATTTATCTGTTGTAGTTTTGTTTAACACCGAAGTCATCCCTAATTCAACAGAATTTTTTGATCAAAGGTATCCCAGCCATGACCATCACACCTTATTTTGTTTTAAAAGAGGCACAAAGTTTCAAGGACTACATTAATGTGTCTTTCCATTTTCGTAAGGTATGAGTTGAAAAGATTTGGCTGCTGCTTCTAGGATATCAAGTAAACACATTGAAGTTCTTTTTGTGTTTTCATTGCTGTTGAAGTCGTCTTTCGTGTTTAATCCTAGATCAGTTCTGATCCAACAGATCTGTGATCAAAAGTATTCCAAGCATGACCATCCATATCTATGATCAAAGCACTCCAACCATTCCATCCCTGTTTGGTTTTCCAGACATATCTTTGACTACCAAACATCTAACACACAGCCAGATATTTATAAAAAGAGGGCTATAATGAATGGGACAACTGACCTCAGTATATCACTGGTATCTATTCTAGAGATGCTCTTTTCTGTGTCATCCATCGACATGAATGATAAAAGTGAAAACCAGGTAGGCTTTGAACTCAGAATATAAGAGGACAAATTGGTGAACTTTAAGGGAGAGTACAAAATATTGCAAGATGTTACACACAATACAGTATTTGATGGTGGTGGCCATGGCATTGACCGTTGCAAGAGAAGAAATACTGATTTCTCAAGTTACAAACTAGAAATTTGTATGACTTGCTAAAACAGTGGATCACAGTAATAACTTATAAAAACATTCTGATATACTTTGTAGTATAGATCTGAAAGATCTCAGGCCTAACATGGCGCAACAAGGTCACCAATGTTGAAGTGCTGGCGCAGGCGAATCTTCAAAGCATAACAGCTATCTTGTGTATGAGAAGACTGAGGTGGCTAGGGCATGTCAGGAGAATGGATGACCATCGAATCCCGAAGCAACTGCTCTATGGAGAACTAGCTCAGGGCAAGAGACCAAGAGGAAGACCAAAACTGAGGTATAAGGACACTTGCAAAACTAGTTTGTCCAAGTGTGAAGTGGATGTCAGCACCTGGGAAGAGATGGCTGAGGACAGAACAACATGGAGGATTGTGGTGAAGGAAGGAACTGCTTCGCTAGAGAGCAGCTACAGAAGGAAACAAGGTTAGAAGCGTCAGCGTCGAAAGGAAAACAACAGAAATGCAGAGTGCTGAGCCACCCTCTTAGTATGCAAGTACTGTGACAGAAGCTGTGCTTCAATCATAGGAAGAATCAGCCATGAAAGAAGCTGCAAAAGAGGGAGCCCCTGATATGTTCGATTAAGTGACCTCTAAGCTAGATGAAAAGGGCCAATTATTATTATTATATATTTTGGTTGCATGGAAGTATATATGTGTGTGTGTGTATATATATATATATATATATATATATATATATATATATATATATATGTGCATATATATATATATATGCATATATATATATGTATATATGCATATATATTTACATGCATATATATATATAAAAAAAAATATATATATATATATATTTGTATATATACATTTATTTATTTATTTATTTATTTATGGGTTTCAGCCAAGTGGCTGTGGTCATGCTGGAGCACCACCGTGATTTTCTGTCTTTATGCTTTGCTCTCTTCACGTTCCTTGCATGGCTCTTCTCCTGCACCTGATATAGTCCAATCAAGAGTTTTGATGGCACATCTGGTGTATATATATATATATGCATATATATATATGCATATATATATATGTATATATACATATAAAAAACTCCAATATACATGCCTATGCATGTATGCATTACCATACGCAGATGTACATGGACACAAAAACATAGCTACATTAGTACATATATGTGTGCTCAGATGCACATACACAGATGGCTGCACATGCATACCAACATAGTCAACAGTCACTGTCACCACATGTGAGGAGGACATACACACACACACACACACACACATATATATATATTTATCCCCCTCACACATACATACATATATGTATATATAAATATTCCCATGCATACATGATCCCTGGCATGAATGTTATTCGTTGTGTTTGGAAAGCTGTTTATATGTTAAAATTTGTTGGGTATGTGCATGTCAGTTCTGTGTGATATATATATATATATATATATATATATATATATATATATATATACATACATCTAAACCCACATCCACACACATGTACACACAACTATACACATGTGCACGTGCATACACAGACACACACACACACATATGGAAAACAGATGAGGCAGTAGAGGTAGAACATTTATGAACATAAGCGT
>NC_142934.1:22059103-22066603 GCF_046866305.1 Octopus bimaculoides | reverse complement strand
GTATGTGTGTGTGTGTGTGTGTGTGTGTGTGTGTAGGAACATATGTATGTATATGTGTGTATGTATGTATGTTTGCATGTGGATTGTGTGTGTGTGTGTGTATGAACATATGTATGTATATGTGTGTATGTATGTATGTATGTTTGCATGTGGATTGTGTGTGTGCATGTATGTATGCATACACACACACAGACATATACACACTCACATACATACACGCATGTGTGTGTGTGTGTGTATGTATACGTATGTGTATGCTATATGTATGATTTGTGTCATATGACCTCTGGCGTCAATATAGTGAAGGTAGGGTCTTTATCCCCCACTCCTTCCCTACTCTACACACCACTTTAAGCTTTCTACACACACACCAGCACCATCACCATCACCACCAACCACTACCACCACCACCATCAATACTAGTTGTAGCATCGCCGCCACAACCATCGCCATGCTTCTTGCTGTGTCTGTTGGATAAGGAGAAGGAGATAGAGCAAAGGTAGAAAACAGAGATAGAGAGATGAAGAGACTGAAAAAGAGAGATACAGAGAGATGGAGAGATTGTGAAAGAGAGAGAGAGAGAGATACAGGAGAGAGAGAGAGAGAAAGAGATACATACATGTTATACATACAGATATGCAGACACACACACATACTTATATATATATGTGTGCATCTTATGCTGTATGTGCACATGTATGCATGTGTGTGTGTGTGTGTGAGTGTCTGTGTGTGAGTGTCTATATATGTATGTAAGTAAATGTGTGCAGTGAGTTGAGTTTTATGTAATGAAGGACCCAACAGAATTGACAAAAGTAAGATTATGCTAAATATCTCATGTATGGAAGGAAATAAGTGACATCTTCAAATACGTCATTGGAAGATGAGTGAAGTTGTCAGTGGTATGTATGTGTGTGAGTAATGGTGGTAGTGATGCTGGCAGTGTAGAAGGTTGATATCTATGGATATCTAGGTATTATTATAATGGATTATTCTGAGCTGAAATCCCACCAGGATCAACTTTGCCTTTCATCTTTATGGGGTTGATAAAATAAGTACCAGTTGAGCGCTGGTATCAATGTAATCAACTAGACACCCTCCCCCAATATTTTAGGCCTTGTGCCTATAGTTGAAAGGATTATTACTATTATTATTATTATTATGATTATTATTATTTTATGCTTGACTTTTGCTTTGCATTTGTACAAGTTGGATCCAAGTCTCACCCAGAGACCTCAAGAGACAACAAGTTAGAAGTTCATGTAGGTGTTATACCTAGGGTACCATGTATTTGGATTGTGTTTGTTTTAAAATTTGAGATCACATAGACAGTATTTTACGTAGGATATGGGCAGTTCCCATGAGCACTATCTTTTGAACTTCAGCCATTTTGGGGTTTCCTGGTATCTGAGCTAGGTAGTAATCAGCCCGTTTCGCTGCCATTCCCAGGGCACCTATGACAATAGGTATTGTTTTAGTGTTTAGGTTCCACATTTTGCTAATTTCTATTTCAAGATCTTTATATTTGCTCAGTTTTTGGTAGGTCTTTATTATTATTATTATTATTATTATTATTATTATTATTATTATTAGTAGTAGTAGTATAAGTATTACTATTAGTTTTAGTATTATTTAAAGTAGTGAGTTGGCAAAATTGCTAGTACACCGAGCAAAATCCTTAGCAGTATTCTGTCTATCTTTACATTCTGAGTTCAAATGCCACTGAGGTTGACTTAACCTTTCATTCTTTCGGGGTCAATGAAATATGTAGCAGTTGAACACCGGGGTCAATGTAATCAACTTACCCCCCCACCCCTGAAATTTCAGACCTTGTGCTTATAATAGAAAGGATTATTATTATTATCATTGTTGTCAAGGTGGTGAGCTGCCAGAACCATTAGCACACTGGACAAATGCTTAGCAGCATTTCATCCGTCTTTACATTCTGAGTTCAAATTCCGTCGAGTTTGACTTTGCCCGTCATCCTTTCGGTTGTCAATAAATTAAGTACCCGTTATACACTGAAGTCAAATTTCAGGCCTTGCACCTTTAGTAAAAAGGATTATTAGCATTGTTGTTAAGGCGGTGAGCTGGCAGAATCGTTAGTACACCAGGCAAATGCTTCGTGGAATTTCATCCGTCTTCACATTCTGAGTTCAAATTCTGCCAAGGTCGATTTTTGACTTTAATCCTTTAGGGGGTCAATAAATTAAGTACCAGTTACACACTGGGATTGATGTAATCGACTAGTCCTCTCCCTACAAATTTCAAGCCTTGTACCTATAGTGGAAAGAATTAATATTATTATTGAGTGAAAGAGCAGGACATGCCATCAAAGTGATGCTGGGGTACAAACATACAAAATTCAATATACCCATCAGGACTACCCATCTGATAAGAGTACACCAGGCACATGCATCACAACCATATGTGCGTGACATGGTGACCTCATATCAAGATAAACAGCACATGACCTTGTAGGTGGGGCCCAATTAGAATTTTCTCCATGTCAAGTGGCCCATCCCACTCAAAAGGTCACGGAATAAGAGTTCTTTAAGGATGATTAATGAAACACTCATGTTTCCAGAGGCGAATTATTCAGACCCCAAAGAATTCCTCTCAACACATGGCTATGATGTTCCCCCACAACTCCTGCTTATGAACAGAGATGCACATATTGTCAGCCACTAAGGGACATGAAAAAAGTAGTTCAGGTCAAGCAGCTGACAAGCATATCTGCAGAATTGAGCAGAATTTTTGCCGTAGCTCAATGTTGTTGTTGTTATTTAATGTCTAGCTTCGATGCTGGCATGACTTGGATGGCTAGACAGGGTCTGATGACTCAAAGATCCATGTCATGCACCAATGTCTCCATTGGCATGGCTTCTACAGCTGGATGCCCTTCCTAATGCAAACAGCCTTATAGAATGTACTGGATACATTTTCGTGGTTCCAGCGCTAGCAATGATTTCTTTGTAACAAGCAAGACTAAGGCCCTAAAGTGGATTAGATAACTGAGAGAAAAACAAAAGAGAGAGAGAGTGGAGAGTGGGTAATGATCCTTGGCAGAGAAATTCTCTTTCATACACATTCAGATGGGAGTACTCAGATAAATGCCTGGATTATCTGATTCCCTCTCACTTACTATAGACACCCACACATGAGGCACAAGCATGATAGTGCAGTTAAGAAGTTCACTTTTCACCACCAGATGGCTTCAGATTCAGCCCCAATGCATGATACCTTGGGGTGTGTGTCTTCTACTATAGACCCAGGTTCATCAAAGCCTTGTGTATAGATTTGGTTGACAGAATCTGAAACCTACCATGTACACACACACACACACACACACACACACACAGAGTCTGACAATGGCTCAGCTGGGCAAAACTTTGAAGTCACTGTCAACAACATTCTTGCATAAGAATAAGAAATTTGTACTTCACAAAAGTGTAGAGTAATGTAAAATTGCTTTAATTATAACATAAAAACAATCATCAATAGATGCATACACACACACACACACACACGGCATATATTCATGTTTGTTCACATTTCCCCAAAGGAGGTCAAGTGTTGAGAACTTTGGATTTTTCACTCTTTCCGGCAAATTAACAACTGGACCTCATTTTTATTTTTATCTACGCATGAATACGGATGAACTTTTGGCTATTAGCTTCCTTTCATTCTGGAATATATATATATATATATATATATATATATATATATATATATATATATTAAAAACAAGGACACTGGACAGTAAGAAAATAAGAATTGAGCATCCAGCAATTTTAGGTTTGATGTATGTATGTATGTATGTATGTATGTATGTATGTATCTATCTATCTATCTATGTTTGTATGTATGTATGTGTTACAGCGCTTCTAGGGCATTCAACCATAGAAAGCCAAGCAAAAAGAGACATTTGGAGTCTGAACAGCAACCTGGATGGCCAACTCCTGTCAAACCGTCCAACCTATGCCAGCATGGAAAATCGCCATTAAAGAATGATGATGATGATCAAGGTGTAGAAACGATGCCAAAGCAGAGATGAAAACTTGGCACAGTTCCCTGGCTTGTTGGATCCTGTCAATCCATCTAACCCATGGAACACAGGCGTTTCATTATGATGATGTGCATATATTATAATTTCTATATAATAAAGGCTGATAATATAAATGTTGGCTGGTTGGCTGGCTGGTTGGTTGGTTCACTGAAATCTCCAGTTAGGCTTTACCTTGTATAGAGAAAGAAGGAGTAAAAGTGAGAGAGATACAGAAAGAGTTAACATAAGAAGTGTAAGATGAGTGCACATGAGAAGCTTGGTGACAGGCACTGAGTAAAGAATGTAACACACACACACAGAATGAGAGACTGAGTAAATAACAGAATAGTTATGGGACGAGTTATACACGAGAAAATTGCTTTATGTCAATTTATTTTATGGTAATAAGTATTTTTCTTATAAAAATTAGCATTTATTTCATCATTTTCTATGAATGCCAAAAGATTTACACACATATATACACGCACACATGTATATAAGCTGTACACAAATTCAACATAAGACATAAAAATGATATCCTCTTACGTTACATATATAAATATGTATATACATATTTACATACACATATATAAAGGCTTTACAGTTTGGGACGATTACGTAAGAGATAACCACTCTTGCAGAATTGGAATTATACAAGTGGCTTTTGTATATGTAAGTGTGTGTATGTATGTATGTATGTATGTATGTATGTATGTATGTATGTGTGTGTATATATATATATATATATATATATATATATATACACACACAGACACAGATATATAGTGTCATGAATGATGTTGCTGTTGCTGCTGCTGCTGGCATAATCATCAGCTCCAACACTTCATGTTTGTTTTCCATGTTGGTATGTGTTGAATAGTTCATTGCTGTGCTCCTAGACGGATCAGAACACCACATGCTGCTTTTAAGTTGCCTTTTTGCCATGGTTTCTACAGCTGGATACCCTTCCTTACACCAACCACATTACACAGTGTACTAAATGCGTTTTTTTTCTTTTTGTTGCACCAGTACATGGAAGGTTGTCACATTTTCAACAGGACTATATAAATAGATAGATGTGTATCAGTTTATTTATACCTCTGTCCATTCATCCATCCATATATACTCTCTTTTACTCTTTTACTTGTTTCAGTCATTTGAATGCGGCCATGCTAGAGCACCACCTTTAGTTGAGCAAATCGACCCCAGGACTTATTCTTTGGAAGCCTAGTACTTATTCTATCGGTCTCTTTTGCCGAACCGCTAAGTTATGAGAACTTCACACCAGCATCGGTTGTCAAGCAATGTTGGGGGGACAAACACAGACACACAAACACACACACACATACATATATATACATACATATGACAGTCTTCTTTCAGTTTCCGTCTACCAGATCCACTCATAAGGCTTTGGTCGGCCTGAGGCTAAAGTAGAGGACACTTGCCCAAAGTGCCACGCAGTGGGACTGAACCCGGAACCATGTGGTTCGTGAGCAAGCTACATATATATATCATCATCATCATCATCATCATCGTTTAACGTCCGCTTTCCATGCTAGCATGGGTTGGACGATTTGACTGAGGACTGGTGCAACCGCATGGCTACACCAGGCTCCAATCTAATTTGGCAGAGTTTCTACAGCTGGATGCCCTTCCTAACGCCAACCACTCAGAGAGTGTAGTGGGTGCTTTTACGTGTCACCCGCACGAAAACGGCCACGCTCGAAATGCTGTCTTTTATGTGCAACCCGCACAAGAGCCAGTCCAGGGGCACTGGCAACGATCTCGCTCGAAAACCCTACAAGGCCAGTCAGGCGGTACTGGCAACGGTCACGCTCAGGATGGTACATCTTATGTGCCACCCGCACAAGAGCCAGTCCAGGGGCACTGGCAACGATCTCACTTGGCTTGCCGGGTCTTCTCACGCACAGCACATTTCCAAAGGTCTCGGTCAGTAGTCATCGCCTCGGTGAGGCCCAATGTTCGAAGGTCTTGCCTCACCACCTCAGCCCAGGTCTTCCTGGGCCTACCTCTTCCACGGGTTCCCTCAACTGTTAGGGAGTGGCACTTTTTCACGCAGCTATCCTCATTCATTCTCACCACATGTCCAAACCAGCACAATCGTCTCTCTTGCACACCACTACTGACGCTTCTTATGTTCAGCTTTTCTCTCAAGATACTTACACTCTGACGGGTATGCACATTTACATTACACATCCAGCGGAACATACTGGCTTCATTCCTTGCGAGCTTACGCATGTCCTCAGCAGTCACAGCCCATGTTTCACTGCCATGTAGCATGGCTGTTCGTACACATGCGTCATACAGTCTGCCTTTTACCCTGAGTGAGAGTCCCTTTGTCGCCAGCAGAGGTAAGAGCTCTCTAAACTTGGCCCAGGCTATTCTTATTCTAGCAGTTACACTTTCAGTGCACCCACCCCCACTACTAACTTGGTCACCCAGATAGCGGAAGCTATCAACTACCTCTAGTTTTTCTCCCTGGAATGAGATAGAAGTTGTTTCCTGTTTGTTTACAGTGTTTATTGCACCTGAACATCTGCCACATACAAAGACTAACTTTGTAGTTAATCTGCCTTTGATATTGCTGCACCTCTTATGTGTCCATAGCTTGCACCGGGTACATCTTATAGAGTTACTACCTACTCCTCAAAAAACTCAGGAGAAAATATTTCCGAAGATATCACTGACTCTATTATTATCTAGAGATTGTCTAGCCTGTTTACCTTCGGACAGATGATTTCTGTAGTTACTATCAGTGTATTTTGGCGATTTAAATAAGAGTTTTGACTGTTATTTCCAGCAGGTAGACATACTTGGTATGTCCTTTGATTAATTTTAATCCTTCAGCTAGACGTATATATACATTATACATTTCCCTATATAATTAATATATATATATATATATATATATATATAAAGATAAAAAGACTCCCTTCCATCATGAATGACCATGGGATTGCACCAAGAAAGTTCCCCTCCGAGGTACAAGTCTGGGCAAGGTTTTTTATAGAAGACCTGGAGTCACCAATGCATACCAGCCTCCCCTCTCCATGCCACCAATGTTATCCAAGGGAAAAGTAAAGGGGCCGATACAGCTTGGCACCAGTGATGTTGCAACTCATTTCTACAGCTGAGTGAACTGGAGTAAGATGAAATAAAGTGTCTTGCTCAAGAACACAATACACTGCCCAATCCAGGAATTGAACTCACTACCTCATGATTGTGAGCCTGACACTCTAGCCACTGAGCCATGCGCCTTCACTATAATATATTTATTATAAAGAGAGAAAGAGATAATCAGTCAGACATATAGATAGATGATAGAGAAATATCATATGTTAACGAGCCTTAATCTAGAAATTAATAAAGTTTTGATCCTGACCACCCCCACCACTGCTGCCACCAGCGCCAGCACCACCACTATCACT
>NC_142934.1:22036603-22054103 GCF_046866305.1 Octopus bimaculoides | reverse complement strand
TACACAATAATTTTAACACCGTTGTGGGAATAGAACACGTGGATAAACTACAGAAACTTGAACAAAATGTTGAAAGTCAGGACAGCAGACATCTGCTATTTCATTCTTCAACTGCCAAAGTGAAGAAAGTGAATTCTTAGGAATGATGTAAACAAAACTATTAATAGTACAAACATGTTTATGCAATGATAGAAAGTTATCAACCGAGGTTTAATAACAAGTTAGTGAACGAACTGAGTGTGGTTATGAAGAAATATAAATATCAAATACAATAACACACACATATATTTACATGCTATTAATAACTCTATGTGTGTGCCTTGAGATGTAGTTTTCCCCAAAAGAACATATATATGTATGTATATATACACTCACAGTTATATATGTACATATGTAATGTGTATATATATATATACAGTCACCATGATTGATCACTAAATCCACAAGTTTTTTCATTCCGTCTCTGTTTATTTTGTGTTCTTTTCTGTTGAAGAGCGTAGGCTCGAAACGTAAAAGATTTTCTCACTTACCCGAGTGTCAAACTAATACACCTGCTTGTTGTTTATACACCTGTCTTTGTCATTTGTTTTTCTGTAAATTTCAATTATATGTACATATATATCTGTATATATATATATATATATATATATATATATATATATATATATATATTATAACAACAACAACAACAACAATCCTTCCTACTGAAGGGCACAAAGCCTGCTGAAATTTGGGGGGACGGGGACTAGTCAATTACATCAGCCTCAATATTTCACTGGTACTTAATTTATCAACCCTGAAAGGACAAAAGGGAAAGCCAGCCTAAGTAGAACTTGAACTCAGAATGTAAAGACAGACGAAACACTGCTAATGATTCTGCCAGCTCACCGCCTTATATAAGAATATTAATAATAACAATAATCCTTGGATAGAATTTATAAGCATTTAATGCATCGCTATGCAAATTTCCCCAAATCACATGTCTCTTAAGATCACAGTCCGTATTCCTGGGATGATAACAGTTTAATCTGTAGTTTCCATGGGCATTGGGTTGATCATTTTCATGATCTTTGATGCAACCCCAAAAAACTGGTTCACCATTTAGCATCATTAGATTGTGGTCAACATAATGGAATAGGAGCTTTTTTTGCATATTCAAAATGTTACCCGTAAACAAATTTAAAAGATATATCTATATATCTATATACTTTCAAGCAAGATCGTTGCCAGTGCCCCTGGACTGGCTCTTGTGCGGGTGGCACATAAAATACACCATTTTGAGCGTGGCCGTTGTCAGTACCGCCTGACTGGCCTTCGTGCCGGTGGCATGTAAAAGCACCCACTACACTCCAAGAGTGGTTGGTGTTAGGAAGGGCATCCAGCTGTAGAAACTCTGCCAAATCAGATTGGAGCCTAGTGTAGCCATCTGGTTTCACCAGTCCTCAGTCAAATCATCCAACCCATGCTAGCATGGAAAGCGGACGTTGAATGATATTGATGATGGTGATGATCTATATATCTATATCTATATATATATATATATATATATATATATATATATATATATCTATATGGGAGAATTTATGAAAAAAACAACAACAGACGAGGACAGGTGGTGTAAACAACAAAAGGATGTATTAGTTTAACACTCGGGAATAGGGAAAGTCTTTAATGTTTCGGGCTATGCTCTTCAACTGAAAGGAACACAGAAAGAAATAAGGAGAAAAACAAGGAGAAAAAAATATAAATGTAGTGGGCAGCGATATATATATATATATATATATATATATATATATATATATATATATATATATACATAAAAACAATTGCAGTGTGGAAGATGTTTATAAGCCATTTAAGAACACACAAAAAAGCTGTTAGATTCACTTCAATATTTTAATTTAATTTGTGTCAAAATATTTTTTTCGCTTTGAAACTGTGAAAATATTTTGACACAAATTAAATCTAAATGTTGAAGTGAATCTAACGGTTTTTTGTGTGTTCTTAAATGGCTTATAAACATCTTCCATGCTGCAATTGTTTTTGTTTCAGCACACGATCTCAGATCAAGTCACTTGTTATGCAAGTACATCTTTGTAATATATATATATATACACACACATATGATAGAGAGAGAACATGGAATACTCGGGAAACTTTATAAATCACAACGATTGTTTCGACACATCCTGCATTAATCCCTCGGCATACTACTAAGAAAATACCCAACACTTACAGATATATATGTATATATGAATATTTTATATATTTTTTATGAGTCCAAAACAAATCAAATTATAAAAATTAATAATACAGATCAATGATTAGTACTATTACCTGGTATTTCAAATTTATGGAGAAAAGTTGTTGATAGGTATCGTAGTAACCATCAACTTGTTTGTTAATTTTCATAACTTGGATTGTTTTGGCATTACATAAAAATGTACTCTTTTACTTTTTAACTTGTTTCAGTCATTTGACTGCGGCCATGCTGGAGCACCGCCCTTAGTCAAGCAAATCGACCCCGGGACTTATTCTTTGTAAGCCTAGTACTTATTCTATCGGTCTCTTTTGCCGAACCGCTAAATTACAGGTACGTAAACACACCAGCATCGGTTGTCAAGCAACGGTGGCAGGACAAACACAGACACACAAACACACACACACATATACATATATATATATATATACGACGGGCTTCTTTCAGTTTCCGTCTACCAAATCCACTTACAAGGCTTTGGTCGGCCCGAGGCTATAGTAGAAGACACTTGCCCAAGATGCCATGCAGTGGGACTGAACCCGAAACTATGTGGTTGGTAGGAAGCTACTTACCACACAGATACTCCTGTGCCTATGTATTTACAATATCTATCTATCTATATATATATATATATATATATATATATATATATATATATATATATATATATATATAGAGAGAGAGAGAGAGAGAGAGAGAGAGAGAAATGTATTAAGCACGCTTCATGTAGATTATATTACTCTACTACTCTACTATACATAAAGGCGGTGCTCCAGCATGGCCGCAGTCAAATGACTGAAACAAATAAAAGAGTAAAAGAAAATGTGTGCATTTGTGTGTGTGTGTGTGTGTGTGTGTGTGTATGATTGAAGGAGCTCTATTCAAAGGTCAAGGCTTATCAAAAGTGAAGCACATCAAATATGATAGCTAGGTAGTATGACACACATCCACACACACACACACACATACACACACACACACACACACACACACACACACACACACAATCCACTCCTTAAGCAAAGTGGTCATCAATGAAGGGAAGTTCACTGGTGTTTGGTAATCTGCAAATCTAAAAGTATCCAAAATAGAGTCGAACTTTCAGTGTGGTATAATATAATAATAAAAAGACAGACAAACAGATTAGATGGCCTACATGATGTAACATTGTACATTTAGTTATGCAAGACATGCAACAACCATAAGATTATGTAGTACATCATTATATAATAACCACAAATCCTTAGGGAGGTTCAACAACATATATATATATATATATATATATATATATATATATATATATATATGTGAGTAAAAATAAATACAAAAAAGGGGTTTTGTATGATTGTGTATAGAGGAATATATTATTTTGTTTAAAAGAGTTCCAACTCTGTCTGTTTTTTATGTTTTATTTATATTCCTGCAAAACCAATGTGGGATATAGAATATGGAATATACAATATATAATATAAAATAAAAATGGATGGTACAATGAAATAAAGTATTGAACGTCTTATTGAATATATGGAATATTGAGTATTCAATATAAAGGATTAAATATATAAAGCCTTTATATATTTAATCCTTTATATTGAACACTCAATATTTCATCTATTCAATAAGACATATTCCATATATTCAATAAGACATTCAATACTTTATTTCATCGTACCATCCATTTTTATTTTATATTATATATTGTATATTCCATATTCCATATCCCACATTGGTTTTGCAGGAATATAAATAAAACATAAAAAACAGACAGAGTTGGAACTCTTTTAAACAAAATAATATATATATATATATATATATATATATATAGATATAGATATGCAGGGCAGGGAATTGTCAATTAGTAATAAAATTAATAATCAACAATTTTGCCGGGTAGCTCAGTATGAAAAAACCTTTTCGGTAAAAAACATTTATAATCATAAATATATAGGGATTGACAGTAACCTGCTTCTCCAACATACTGAGAATTCAGAAATAGCAGTCAAAGAACTACTGATTTCAAAACTACAAATTATTACTCCAGATTGATAGCGATATTTTTGATACACACAGAACAAAAAACAGTAGAGAAGAGTAAAAAAAAAACAAAAAAAACCACCTGCCTTTACTCTTTACTCTTTATTCTTTACTCTTAACTGTGAAACGATCGTACTAAATTAACTAAAGGCAGGTGGTTTTTTTTACTCTTCTCTACTGTTTTTTGTTCTGTGTGTATCAAAAATATCGCTATCAATCTGGAGTAATAATTTGTAGTTTTGAAATCAGTAGTTCTTTGACTGCTATTTCTGAATTCTCAGTATGTTGGAGAAGCAGGTTACTGTCAATCCCTATATATTTATGATATATATATATATATATATATATATATATATATATGTATGTATAGGTGCAGGAGTGGCTGTGTGGTAAGTAGCTTCTCAGAATGGTCAGTCAGTATAACCTTGTCACTAATACCAAATTTCGTTCGATGGGTGAAAAATTATTTCAGTTTACCACTAGATGTATGTATATGCACACACTGGATGTATGTACATATACATTTGTAGATTAATAGCAAGCTCGTATAAGTTTCAGTCTACTAAATCCACACATAAGTCTTTTGTCTACTTGGTGTTTTAGTGGAAATCATTCGCCCAAGGTGCCATGCAGTGGAACTGAACTCAAAACCTCATGGAGGGAGGTAAGATCTTAACTACACTGCTATCCCTATGTTTATTTGGTGAAATAAACATCAGACATACTTTGTCCCACACACAAACTGCAGGAGACACTCACCTCTGAGTGTCTCCTGCAGCTTTCACATACACACAGATACAAAGTGTTTTGTAGTCTTTCTGTGAATATTAAATGAAACAAAGCTTTTTTCATATTAAAATGAAACATTCCTAACTTACTGAATAATTGAGGGGGGGGGGGGGCGAGAAAACGTTTGAAGGAAAAGAAAAAGATAATGAACCAAGGGAAATAACTCAACATCAAGTGAGCGGACTGTTTGGCAAGATAAGATAGGATTTCTTCTGTAGAAGTGAACACCGGCTCTTGATCAGCTGTTCTCATGTGACTAGCATTTCGATTACGTATACGTACAGGGCTTTCTTGTAGAACAGCGTCAGAACTTATTTAGTCTAATATGCCCAAAACAGTAATTTCTGGGTATGTTTCAAGTATCGTAGATTATGACTGCACAGAAAAAAAAAGTCATCTATATATATAAAAATGAGAATGTGTGTCTGTCTGTCTGTCTGTCTGTCTGTCTGTCTGTGTGAATCCCTAAAACTCGAGAACTACGCAACCAATTTCATTCAAATTTTACACATGCCTTACTTAGGGTTCCAGTTGTGTTTTAGTCAAAAAAAATTATTAACTTCTTGCAGAGTTCGAGCACACGGCAATATATCTCCTCCACTATTTAAGTATTACGTGTCAAAAGTGAAACAAAAACACTCATGTCAAATACTTTCACTTTAAAAATGAAACTATTCCACTAACTGAAACAATCACATTTCGATACTGTAATGACAGATACTTTCACAGAGAGAGAAAGAGAGAGAGAGAAAGAGAGAAAGAGAAAGAGAGAGAGAGAGAGAGAGATGTATATGTATACATATGTGTAGATGTATATATATATATATATATATATATATATATATATATGTACATGTAATATGTACATATATACATATATACATGCATACAGATATCTATACATATATACACCCATTACACACACATACACATGCACACAAACACACACATTAGTCATTTGTTTTCTTATCCAAAACTACGTCAAAAGTACTGAATGGATCTTTATGAAATTTGGAAATTATATTCTTTGCATAACGGCCATAACTCCCATGAAAATTCATATATTTTTGATGTTGATGAAATTTTAACCCCAACATAACAGATGAGCATTATTTGTAATTCAACGGTACAACAGTGTAAGACTACCCTTTCAGATATACTTACATTGTTATTTCTGCAATGTGGTGCATAAATTGTCAAGTAAATGAGACGCATCTTTGCCTCCACTGATTCACTTGCAAAGTGTTGAGTAAAATTATTTCGTTGCAGACCTCCGGCCATTTTGTTTTGTTTTTAATTCTGTAGATGACCTCAAACACAAAGGCTTTCCCAACTTTAAACAAAACTACCAAAATCACAATTGGCTATGTGAAAGAGCAATATTAGCTCCAAAAAACGTAGCTGTTACAAAAATTAATCAACACCTGATGCATTCTCTTCCCGGCAATCTTCAAACTTACAAGTCTGTTGATACAGTTCCAGATACAAATGAAGTGGTGAACTATCCTCCTGAATTTCTCAATTCGTTGGAGCCTCCAGGACTACCTCCCCACATATTATCACTTAAAGTTGGAACGCCTGTTATGCTGCTCCGCAATCTGGAACCACCAAGACTTTGCAATGGAACACGACTCGTGATAAAGAAAATGATGTCACATGTTATCGAGGCTACCATTCTTTCTGGATGTGCAAAAGGGGATGACGTCTTTATTCCAAGAGTTCCTCTTACTCCATCAGAAGCAGACATTCCTTTTACATTCAGAAGACTAGAATTCCCCCTTCGTGTGACTTTTGCCATGTCCATAAACAAATCTCAGGGTCAAACACTGTCTGTAGCTGGTCTTCTCTTGGAAGAGCCCTGCTTCTCACATGGACAACTGTATGTTGGCTGCTCAAGAGTGGGCAGCAAAAAAACCTATTTGTATATGCTCCACAAGGGAAAACAAGGAACATTGTTTACAACGAGGTGTTATAATCACAACAGCAAGAAAGTATGTACATGATCACCTTTTATGAAACTTCATTGACTTTCATATATTTATATTGATATACATATATATACGTGTATTTGGGTGCGTGTGTGTATATACATCTCTATATATAAAGATGATGCGTAGTCTAGATGGTGTTTTTAGATTTCATTATTCTCTTTAACCCGGGCAACGCCGGGTATTTCTGCTAGTTAAATATATATATATATATATATATATATATATTATGTGAGTATATGCATATCTGGGTACAGGACGTTACGAAAAAACGTAGAAAAAATGAGAAACAGAACATAAACAGAGTACAGAAAACACACAAGCCACATAGAGAACATTTCCTTCATCAGTTGCCACCATTCATATATATATATATATATATATATATATATATATATATAGGGTGGAAAGGGAGATATTTTGCCCGATCTCTTTCCCGTTAATTTTTTCAGCTTTGACTTCCCTTCGACAATTTGTTTTTTTTTTCTTTCCTGATTTGTATTTTAAAGCAGGGTTTCCCTACAACTAGGCCGCTAACCAGTACTAGGACGTGGATCATTTAGTACTGGAACGCACAGAATAAATTCGTAAATTTAATTTCTGTTTTATTGACTGTCGCAGTCTGCAGAGTGTTTTTTGCATTATATGTTTAATAAATAACCTATTACACACTTTATTGTGTTTTGTGCTTGATGTCCGGGTCCGTGGAAAAATTGTTCGTGGTGCAAAAAATGCCGAGGACCAAGGTTTTAGACAACAAGTATGATTCTTTAAAAAAAAAATACATGTAACTTTTTAATAAAGTTATAAAAAAAAACTTTCCTAAAACAATCCAAAACTACGGGAAAGAGGTGACAGAGAAAAAGAAATTCTCCCCTCATTTTCATTTTTTTTTTTTTTTCAAAATCGTAATTGACGATGCTAAAAACATATACGTCCGCAAAAATTACTGTTTTCGGCGAGCTTGGTAATTTCCGACTCTATTCTACAGGAACGCCGACATATTATATACCTGCCTCTATATTATTCAATGTATCGTCTTAACTCGTTGCTATTTAGGTTAAGCCAACTCTTGTGGAGCAGACCTGTGATAAAAAAAAAAAGAAGTTATTATGACCGTGACGATACTCTCTTTTCGACTGACAATGTACACAGGATCACATAACCTAATATATCCTTTATTCGTTAGGTATTCACCTTAGAAAACAAGGGTGTAGTTTGGAGGCGATTTGAACCCCTTTCTAGTTGGTCGAAACGATTATCTCTCATTTGCTGGGTCATATTAAACTCTGGATATATATATAATAATAATAATAATAATAATAATAATAATAATAATAATAATAGGGATAAAATCCAAAATTACAGGTAAAAACTCAATTAAAATCAATTTATTAAAAATTAAAATTAAGTTTCACAGTATAGATACACACACACACACATTCGCATACACACACTCATACATGCACGTGTACATACACATACATATAGATACATATACATACATAAATACACATACAGATACACATGCACAAACATACATTCACACATATTTACATACATGCACACATATGCGTGTATATTATCTATCTATCTATCTATCTATCTGTCTGTCTATCTATCTGTCTGTCTATCTGTCTGTATGTCTGTCTATCAATCAATCTACCTGTCTGTCCATCCATCCATCTATCTGTCCATCCTACCCTTGAAACAAGTAAAAGAATAAATGAATATATAGACACACACATAAATATCAAACAATTCTTGTAACAACAACAGTTTAGCTATGTTTTCACCGATTTAGTGCACCATATGCTCCTGGCATGCACACAACATGCATCTAGCATTACGCAATTGCTTTTGCACCTGTCAGTCTTTACACTAATTGACACCGATCCACCCCTACATTTAAAATACTGCTACTTCTTTCTCTTCCACCCCGACCTCTGTGCCATCCCATCACTGAATTTAAAAGACAACATTGCCACCTCTACCACCACCATCATCATCATCAGCTCCCATTTTTGGCAGGTGTATTCTCTCCATAATCTGCTCACATGACTACACCCACCCCAATGCAGCAATCCCACCACCATCATCATTATCACTACTACTACTACTACTGTTGCTGCTGCTGCCATTACTACTACCATCACCACCATTACTGCCATCACACCATCACCTCTACTACGACTACTAGTCTCAATACAACCACTGCAACAACTACTTTTACTATCAATCCCACCACTACTAATACTAACATCACCACTATTTCTATTATTACTACCAGCAAAGCCACATCTGCCACCACCATCATCATTACCACTGTTAACAGCACTATCATCACAACATTATCATGACCACAATCACCAGCAGCATCACTACCATTATAACCACCATCACAACCACAGTCATCAACATCACCAACACTATCATTGATACCATCATTAACATCACCACTCTCATACCACCACCACCACCACCACCACCACCACCATTACAACTACCACCAACATCTTCACAAGTCTTTTGTTGAACACTAAAAGTAATTAAGAAACTGGCTCTCATTGTTACCCACAATGCACATTAATTATGGTAGTGGTGGTAGCGGTGGTAGAGGGGATGCACTGGGAGTAGTGTTAGGGGTGATGTTTGTTGCAGTGGTGGTATTGGTAATAGTTACGTTGATGTAATAGTTGTAGCAATAGGCGTGGCTGTATGGTAAGAAGTTTAATTCCCAAAAGCATGATTCCGGGTTCAGTCCCACTGCATGGCACCTTGAGCAAGTATCTTCTACTATAACCTTGGGTCGACCAAAGTCTTGTGAATTGATTGGGTAGACAGAAACTGAAAGTAAACCATCGTGTGTACGTGTCTACACACACACACACACATCTATCTATCTATATATATATATGGTGACCGGTAATAAAGTCACAGGAAAAAAAAAGTCACAATTTTGGCTAGGGAGGGATCCAGACAAAACTCCTTGGACAAAACCCCCATGACTTTATTACTGTGACTTTTTTACCTGGATATAAACACACACACACACACACACAACTTTGAAGTTTTGGCCAGCTAAGCCATTGTCACACATATATATATATGCCTGTGTGTGTGTGTGTGTGTGTGTGTGTGTGTGTGTGTGTGTGTGTGTGTGTATGTGTGTGCACGCGCATGTGTGTATGTGTCTGTGTTTGCCTTCCACTACCACTTGACAACTGGTGTTAGTGAGTTTACATCCCTGTAATGTAGCAGTTCGGCAAAAGAGACTGATAGAACAAATACCAGACATTTAAAAAAACAAAGTATATTCTGAGGTTGATTCATTTCACTAAAATTCTTCAAGGCAAAGCCCCAGAATGTTTGCAGACTAATGACTGCAAAAAGTAAAAGATGTTGGTGACAGTGGAAGTTGTAGTATTGGCTATGGTAGTGGTGGTTGTGGCAGTAATGGCTGTAGCGGTAGTGGTATGAAGTGGTTATAGTTGTTGTGTGGGTAGAAGTAGTAATCATTGCTGCAGTGGTAGCTGTGTAGTAATGGCTGTAGTGGCAGTGGTAGAGGTAGCAATGTCATTGTAGTAGTGGTGATAGCAATGCTCATTGTGGTGGTAGTAGTAGTAGTAGTAGTAGTAGTAGTAGTAGTAGTAGTAGTAGAAATGGTAGTGATAGTAATGGCTGTTGTAGTTGTCGTCATGACACTAATGGTTGTTGTTGTGGTGGTGGTGGTGGTTGTTGTTGTATGAAGTGGTCATGTTGATTTCTGCCACTTCCTCATCTTCATAATTTCCTTCCCATTGCTGTATATAGAACATTGCTCAATCCATCTTTGGATCATTCTATTAGCATATCGCAATTTCTATGCAAACAGATTGTTAACCTTTCGGAACCCTTTTACAATTATTCTGAATTTCTACATTCTCAATTCAAATCCTGCTGAAGTTAAATTTGCTTTTCATCTTTTCTGAGTCAACAGAACCATATCAATCCTGAGTGATAGACTGGTAGAACTGAAAGAATATGTCAAAACCACAAATGATCCTCAATATAAGAGCTGACGATGGGATGTCTATGTTTATTTTCGTAATATCTTTCTTGTAATGGTTGTTTATGTTGTTGTATTTTTGCTTCATTACTTTGTGTAGTTTTCTGTTTTTCAGCATTTTCCTGTTATCCCTAATTGTAGTCTTAAGTTTAGAGGGTTCTTTCACAGTATTGTAAAGATCAAAATCTGTTTTGTCATGTAAGTCACAGAAATACCATATATGACTGCACTAATTTATAAGCTGGAATATGATCTTGCACAACTATCACTCATGGCTATCTTAATTTTGCAACATCTACTAAGTTATAACTTATATCATTCATACTAACAGGAGATATGACTGTACTAACTAAAAACTTAGGACTATTATACCCTGGCATAACTGTCAATAATGATTATATCAAATTTGTAATATCTACAATTTTGGCACAGGGTCAGCAGTTTTTGAGGGGAGGGGGAAATTGATTAGATTGACACCAATACTTGACTGGTACTTATTTTATTGACTTTGAAAGGATGAGAGGCAAAGATGACCTTGGCAGAATTTGAACTCAGAGCATAATGACTGATGAAATGCCACCAAGCATTTTGTCTGACATGCTAAAAGTTCTGCTAACTTGCCACCTTATAACTGATGATGATGATGATGATGATGACAACACCGGAAATGACTGTACTAATTTATCAGTTATGACTATATTAAAATTGCAATATCTACCAGGTTATAACTGATATCATTCACAGTACATTAGATATATGTAACCACAATCTATTAGTTATAACAAGAATGAATAATAGACTTTATCAGTGATGCCTACAATAAGAAGCAGTAGCTACCAGTTATGACCGGATTAAAACATACAGCTCACCAGTAATAATGGTGCTTAGTCTTACTGCCATCTAGTTGACAGCAGGGACCAACAGTAGCAACCATTTACTTCTGTATTCAGATATACTTGGTGAGTTCTACAGACAGATATTGATTTAGTTGTGTCAAAGAAATATGTGATACCATTCCATAGAACTTTTGCTTTGATCTCATCATCATCAATCAAAACTGATTCACAACTAAACTGGCATTTTCAGATATGATTGTACCTACCACCACCCAACAAATATTTTCTTTATATGTAAATCTATTCAAGATTCATTTTTTCCATTCATTTATTTCATACAGACATTGATCATATCCCCCAACTAATTTCTAATAAGTTGTTGAGCACTCTCGGTTAATGAATGCCTTAATTAGTCATATAATGACGTGCCATGTGAGGTTTGAGTGTGTCTCTTTACCAGCTCTCTCTCTCTCTCTCTCTCTCTCTCTCGTTATCTATCTATCTATCTATCTAATAATAATAATAAGTATAAATATGGCCTAGTGGTTAGGGCATTGCACTCATGAATCACAAGATCATGGTTTCAATTCCTAGACCAGGTGCTGCATTGTGTTTTTGAATAAAATACTTCATCTCACATTGCTCTGATATATGGTGCACTGTGCAATGTCAATTTGATTGAGGGTGAGCTATTTTACAGTGCATACATTTGTTCACTATGAACAACTCATTTGTGCAGATCATTCAGCAAAAGCTGAACACGTATACATCGTCTTCAATGGAAGAGTCCATCATATATATATATATATATATATATATATATATATATATATATATATATATATATATATATATAACCGAAATTGCAAAGATAATCTGGAACTCAACTGAGGAAAGAAAACTCCGAATGACCTTTCCTTGTTTTCTTTGTATCGTCTATCTGGATGTTTTGTTGTCCCTTTCTAGTATCACCTAACTGTCTGGATGTTTTGCATTGTTGTCTTTGTATTTTGTGTTCTTGTCTTTGCATTTATATATATACATCATCATCATCATCATCATCGTTTAACGTCCGCTTTCCATGCTAGCATGGGTTGGACGACTTGACTGAGGACTGGTGAAACCGGATGGCAACACCAGGCTCCAATCTAAATTTGGCAGAGTTTCTACAGCTGGATGCCCTTCCTAACGCCAACCACTCAGAGAGTGTAGTAGGTGCTTTTACGTGTCACCTGCACGAAGGCCAGTCAGGCGATACTGGCAACGGCCACGCTCGAAATGGTGTCTTTTATGTGCCACCCGCACAAGCCAGTCCAGGGGCACTGGCAGGTTTCACTTTTGACATGGTTTGTACAATTGGATGTCCTTCCTAACATCAACCACATTACAACGTATACAGGGTGTATCTTAGCAAATATATAGAAGGTCACATAATACATACAGAGGCATAATATGCAGTTGTTGTGACAGGACCAGCTCACAGTGGTGTCTTATTCCTATTGAGACAACTGTAGAAGTTCTTAGTTAAGAACAAGCCACAGTATCTAGTATTTGTTGATCTATACAAGGGCTCTAGCAGGATAATATGCTTTGTTGTTTGGTAGTCAATAAGGCAGCAAGGTGTTGATGAAAGTTTGTGAAAATGGAAGTTAAAATATTCAAGTGGTTATTGCAGTAGGTGCTATACAGAATGAACTTAAATACACACAACGAACACATATAACACTATATACATACATGTATCTTGTGTTAACAATGCTACCAATGGTTTCATGTGAAAAGATCTTCACAATTGTTCATGCATGTCACATGGAAGTGTTGGTACTTGTCGCCATTTTGGATGGGAATACTCCCATCTAAAATGGAAACAAACACCAAGATTTAATATGACATGCTTGAACAATTGGTAGCCTTATTGACACACAAATAAAGAATGTTTATCCACCAATGCGACGTTGAGCACTCATTGTCAGTGTTTGATATTAGCACACACACACACACACACACACACACACACACACACACACACACACACACACACACACACACACACACACACACAAATACACACACACACACATATACATACATATATACATACATACACATATATGCACATACACACAGTCATGCACACATATCATCATTATTTTAGTGTTCACTTTTCTATGCCTGTATAAGTCAAATGGTATTTGTTGGGGCAAATTTTTTACTGCTGGACATGTTTTCCTTTTAGATTGGCAACAAACAACATCACTTATACAATGGTAACATCCCACAATGTCAAGATAAGGAGACTCAAAAGCACCCCACACACATACACACATACCCCACCACACACACACACACACACACACACACATGTGATGGCTTCTTTCAGGCTTTTGTATACCATATCCACTCACAAAGCTTTGGTTGGTCCTGGGCTGTTGTAGAAAATACCGGATCTTTGAACATATGGTCCGGAAATAAACTTAACGACACAGTGCCCCCACCACACACACACACACAAATATATAGGTACAGGTTTAAGAAAATTCACCGTAAGCACATTTGTTGAAAATATATTAGCTGAAAGACAGTCACAGAATTCACCGATGATATAGTCATAAAAAGACAATTTAATTGAAAGACAAATTTACTGCAAGCATATTAGCTGAAAATAACATTGAACAATCATAAAAATTTTACTATTTTGCAAAACATTGGTTAAAAAAAAAATAGGGTGATGATTTATCAATATCTGAATCATCTGCTATTATGTCTTAAAGTCCTAAAATTTAGAAATTGTTAATTTACAAATCAGGACTTTCTGCACATAAACTGCAAAAATTTGATATCAGACTGAGGCAGTTATTTACGATAATAATTTAATACAAATATTTGTGTCACAAAATCATTACTGTCCTTCAGAAAGACATGCTGGATATATTGTATTTAATTGAGGTCAACTACTTATGCATTAGTCAAATACTAGTGTCCATTGATTGCCTTGGTCAAGTGCCAATGTTAGAAATAGTTGTTATAAGGGTAATGTGTGGCGTGGCAATGAATTAGTGTAGCAGTAGCAGCATTTAATATTTGTCATTCATTCTAACATTGTTTGGATGGTTTTAACAGGATTCAACAAGTCAGAGGACTCCAATATCTGCTTCGGCATGATTTCTATATCTGGATGTCATTCCTAACACCAACCACTTTACAGAGTGTCCTGGGCACTTTTAACATGACACCAGAACCTAGTGAGGTAATCAAATAGCTCTCATGACAAGGGAAAAGACTCCTCCACTGACTGGGGTTAAGAGACTAAAGCATGATAGAGGGATATCTTAAGACATGGGCACACTGGGCAGTTGCCTAGGGGCTCTCATGGGTCTAGGACAGTGGTTCTCAACTGGAGTCCATATGGCCCTTGGGGGTCCACATAAGATTTTTTGTTAATATTTCTGAGCAATAAATAGCTTATACTCCTACAATACACCAAATATTTTAACAATTTAAAAAAACACAATTCCTAATAATATTTAATAATAAAAATATAACAGGATTTTTATAAACATTGAATGACTGGGAGGGCCCACCACAGTAAAATAAGAATCAAAGGGGTCCATAGATAAAAAAATGATTGAGAACCGTTGCTCTAAGGGCCCAATTCTAATCTATGTATCCTGCAGTTTGCTGTCAATGAATAAATACCAAAGGGCCCACTACACTGATTTGCCCACAAGCCCATAATGCAGCTAAGATGGTTCTGGCACAGGTATTTTTTTTCCTACAGAAGTGATATATGGCTACCTCGTATTACACAGTAAGGAACAAAATAGTCAGTAGCACTAAGTTACAACTCTATAGTTTCTGTGATCAAATCCAACCATAGCTGTCTTCGCCTGTCATGCTTCATGGGCAGATAAAATACAGGTTCAACAAATTGATTACATTCTGCCTTACAAAAAAAAAAAAAAAAAAAAAAAAAACCAGGTCATGTGATTGCTTTCACATTTATTGGTTTCAGTCATTGGACTGTGGCCATTCTGGGGCACCACTTTTAAAGGTATACTTGAACAAATTACCCCCAATATTTAATGATTTAAAGACTGATACTTACTCTCTCAGTCTCAACCACAAAGTTATAGGGGATATAAACAAACCAATACTGGTTATCAAGCAGTGGCAGGGGGAACAAGCAACTTAAACATAGACACATATACATAGATACACACACACACACACACACAAACCACACACGCATATATGTACATGCATGCACACACACATGTATGCATGCACACACACACAACAGGCTTCTTTCGGTTTCCATCTACCAAATCTACTCAGACGGCTTTGGTTAGCCTGCCCATGCCACACACATACATGCACTCATACATTATAGAAATGTTTCTATTATACATGATGTGTTAAAGCCGCTCCTCATGGTGAAGGGGATTGGCTTACAAGAGTCCTGGGCCAGTGTTATGTAAAAAAGCACTCATGCCAGTGCGATGTGGAAGAGCACTCGTGCGGTGCCATGTTAAAAGCACCCAGCACACACTGTAAAGTGGTTGGCATTAGGAAGGGTGTCCAGCCATGCCAAATCAGACTGGAGCCTGGTGCAGCTTCCCAGCTTGCCAGCCCTGGTCAAACTATCCAACCCATGCCAGCATGGAAAACAGACATTAAATGATGACAATACATGTAAGTATGCATGCTTGTGTGTGTGTGTGTGTATTAGAAATATTCATTGCAAATACTACTAAAGGAGATAAAATATTGAAATGGTTATTGTGCCGAGTGCTAACGAAAATACACACCTAACGAACACACACATCAGTCCAATATCATGCCTGTCACCAACCCTCACTTGGTTTTCAAATAGGTTATTTTTATTCCAGAGGAATTTGAAAGTGTAGAGGTAGTAGGTGATTTGTTGACAGGAAATGTCAACAAACGCCACCAGTTGCAACCCAACCGCAAACAGTGATGTTGACATTCATAGCCAAAGCACAGCATAGCTTTCTAAACATTAACACAGACACACATACACACACGCATACACACACACACACGTTCATACACATACATGATAGGCCATTTTCAGTTTCTGTCTAACAAATTCCCACAAAAGCATTTCTTGGCCTGGGACTATAGTAAAAGTCACTTGCTCAAGACGCTGTGCAGTGGGCTGAACCTGAAACCATGTGGCTGAGAAGTGAGCTGCCTAATCACATAGCCAAGCCTGTACCCATACACACACACACATACATGTTTATTTATTATACATTACATATAGTAGAAGACACTTGCCCAAGGTATCACACAGTGGGACTGAACCCAGAGTACCGCCTGACTGGCCTTCGTGCGGGTGACACGTAAAAGCACCCACTACACTCTCTGAGTGGTTGGCGTTAGGAAGGGCATCCAGCTGTAGAAACTCTGCCAAATCAGATTGGAGGCTGGTGTTGCCATCTGGTTTCACCAGTCCTCAGTCAAATCGTCCAGCCCATGCTAGCATGGAAAGCGGACGTTAAACGATGATGATGATGATGAT
>NC_142934.1:22004103-22026603 GCF_046866305.1 Octopus bimaculoides | reverse complement strand
ATCATTTCGAGCCACTCACCCAATGAGTATTTCTACCAAATTTGGTGAAAATCCTTTCAGCTGTTTTCCAGTAATTTTGCAAACACACAGACAAAGACGAGTGATTACAAAACCCAGCTTTCGTTTACGCACACAGGATAATAATAACTTATGGATGGAAATCCATAGGCGTTATTAATGCATCACAACATATGTTTCTGCACCCCACATGTGCATTAAGTAACAATATTTCATGTTCATAAGATATTACTTAAGATTACTCTTTATATTTATGAATCTGAAATTTTTTCCTCAAGCTCCATTTCAGTGTAAGTATGTCTTCAGTTCACCTGAAGAACATATGATGCATTGATAAAACCTATGAATTTCCATCTGCAAATTATTATTGCAATTGTTATAATTACCATAAGCTGAAAGAAGTTCTATGTGTATTACCATATCATTGGATTATCCTGGGAGATGGGACTGACTGGTGGTAGCTGGCGACAAGATGCATAGGAGCTTTTAAGAGCATGTTCTGAGTTTTTTGCCCAAACCAAACTAAATGGATATACACTCGTCAGATTTTTGTCTTCATGCAATATGATCTAACACAGAGAGCAGAGATATTGACTCAAGTTTTGCAAAAAGCTTGGTGATACTCAAGCTCAAACCATCCAGAGGATTCGGCAGGCCTTTGGTGAAGTTGCCATAGACAAAACTCACATCAAAGAATGGAACAACCACTTCAAATATGCTTGTACCTCGGTGGAAAGCCGGGCATGCTCAGGCAGGCCAGTCAGAAGCAAAAAAGAGGAGTCAACTGAGAAGGTTCAGTGAATAGTCATTGAAGACTGTTGTGCACAAAATGGAAATATGTACAGGATCAGTGCATTCCATTTTAATGGAGGATTTCTGTGTAAATGGAGAGTGTCAATGAAATTCATCTCCAAGGTGCTGGCAGAGCAGCAGAAGCAATTCTGCAAGGAAATCACTCAGGACATGCTAGACTGTAAAGCATGACACAGACTTCATGAAGACCATCATCACTAGTGATGAGACATGGGTCATTGGTCGCTACTCAATGTGTTCAGTCATCTTGTGTGAAAATGAAAAACTGAAAAGAGCGCACATGTTTGTACTCTAGATGTAACAGCTGGGAACCTGTGATGGCCTACTGGCATGAAACCCAAAGGATTTTGCCCATGCAGCATGTTTTGGAAGGAAAAAATAAAGACAGATACTTTTTGAATACATCTCGTATATGTGTATGTGTGTACGTATGTGTGTATAGAGACGGGACAGAGAGGAAAAGAGAGCAAGAAAGAAAGAGAGGGAGGGAGAGAGGCCCAAGCACCCTCAAGTACTAGACAAATCCTTAAATGCAATGATATTTTACTCTATTTATTTTATTTCATTGCATTTCATTTTATTTCCTTGGAAAATATCAAAACTTTCTAAATAAACCAAGGAACAACTCCTTCATTTCTTCTGTACAGTTAGGTATAGCTTCCTTTTGGTTCTGTCATATTTTGCCCCACCTTATTCTCACCATTCTTTAATCACCATTCTCTCTTGTCTTCAGCAAGCCCTCTTCTATTTCTCTGTATTCCACTTATAACTCTTTCTTCTTGCTGTTGCTGTGTCTAGCCAATATCCTTACCAATAATCCTCATATAGCTGTTTATCGCTCTCTCGCTGACTATCACTTCTTCAATTTCTCTGTTTCTTTCTCTCTTACGTCTATCACCCTCTTGCACCTTCCAACCCATTCTTCCTTTACTCTCTTTCACTCTTCTAACTTTCTCTCTCTCTCTGGCCCTCTTCCCACCCACTTGTGTGGGGGAACACAGAGATAAGGCTGGGTATAAGGAACTCTCTTTAGTTTTGCAAATGACAACAGCATAAACATCTTCCATACAACTACAATCACTATAAAGCCATCAGCGCCGTCATCATCATTATCCATAACAAGCAGAACAAAAACAAAAAGAAATACGTAAATAACATCAAAAACAGCAGCAGCAGCAGCAGCAACAACAACGGCAGCAGAAGCAACAGCAAGAACAACAAAATTAATTAGTGCTATATTAGCTCAGCTGATAGCATACAACAATATATATCATATTGATTGCATCAGAAATATTCATCATAATCATCATCACACTCATAATAATCAACATCATCAAAAACATAAGTCAACGTCGTCGTTACCACTGCTGCCGCCACAACGATGATCATCACAAACATATAGAAATAGATCAAAAATAAAAACAAATACATAAGCCTTAATATAAATAGTTTTGTCCCACAACTACCACCACCACCAAGAGCATAAGCACCACTATCGCTACCACTGCTGCAATAATAAGCACCAACACTACTACTACTACTACTACTACTACGTATACAATGCATAAAATGCAATGCAATCAAAGTGTTTTGATATGAGATGGTGGTGGTGGTTGGAGGAGTCACAAATGGACAATTAATTAATAGGTTTTTGATTAGCAATTAGGCTGTGATTAAAGACATACATACACACAAGGCATAAATAGAGACAGACACATACAGGTATGTGTGTGTGTGTGTGTGTGTGTGTGCACTATGTATGTATATATATATATATATATATATATATATATATATGATATATATACACTGTATATATGCATATACAACACACATACATGTATATATGTAAATATGTATGTGTGTGTGTTTGTGTGTATGTATGTGTGTGTGTGTATGTATATATATATATATATATATATATATATATATATATATATATGTATAAATGTTGTATAGGGGTGGGCACTCTCATGGTAAACCTACAAACTCCAACATAAATATAAACATATCAACTTCAGATTATTTCTAAACATAACACTGACTACAACCTGGCTTTATCTTTGTTTTTAAGTCTGTATTGTTGGAAGTGAAAACAAAACAGACCCTGATTATAGTTTGATAGTGAAAGTACAGGATTATTATGAAAATAATTTACCATTTTGGTGGATGGATGGCACTCATCTGGGATACTTGGAGTATATGGCATATACATATTGTATCTATGTACATATGCATATGTTTGTGTGTGAGTAAACACACACACACACACACACATCCATATTCTGAATAAAAACATATGCATTTCATATTAAATATTCCAGTATTTGATGTTCAGTTTGAATTTCTGATTGAACCTGCATTCAGCTAGCTAAACGAAAACCGAAATGACGGGGAAAGTAACTATATAATGTTGTGTGTGTGTGTGTGTGTGTGTGTGTGTGTGTATATATATATATATATATATATATATATATATATAAAGTAGTTGTATACTGTCAACTTAACGTGACAGTCCCAATAAGGGAATATACTACTGCTATTTAGCCCTAGGAAGCTGGACCGCTTCCTGTCGGCCTTGACACATTTCCTGTGTCCTTATGTTTGCGAGGGGGAGACAAACTCCTCCACCTAGCCCAGCCTGTATTCAGGGACATGTTTCTGAGATTTTGTTCGTCATCAGCCTGAGGGTAAAGAACCAAGTTTCATGAACTCATCGATGAAAATCCACTGTCACATATAGAAAAATTAATAAGTAAAAGCACAATAAATAAGTATAATATATATATATATATAAACCATGCCAAAAAAGACACAGGGTCTCAACACAGCCCTCCAGCTTGTTGGATTCTGGTATGCCATCCAACTAGTGCCAACATGGAAGATAAAAATTAATGATAATGTTGATGGTGTATGTGTGTGTCTATATATATATATATATATATATATATATATATATATATATATATATATATATATATATATATATATATATATATAGAGAGAGAGAGAGAGAGAGAGAGAGAGAGACACACACACACACACACACACATGTATACATTCACATACATACAATTTCTTTCCTCCTCAAAATATTCTCATCACTTTCCTAACTGCAGTTCTTCCTTGATACCACTTATTTTTCTTACTACCTAGAACCATTTCACTTCCTATCCACCCGTCATCCATTAATACTATTCTTTGCACCCACACTTTCATTGATCACCCACCTCCACTGAGTCAACAACTATCCTCCCCTACCACCTCATCATGTACTACACCTGCCCCTCTCGTTCCTACCCACTCTCGTATTTTACTTGTCATCATCCTTCTCCTGTCTACCACTTCCTTGTTAATATTCTGCTGTTCAGTACTGTCAGTCAACACCTACTCTCATCCCTATCACTCTCTCGCTCCATTTGATCATCCCCAACCTCTCTTCTAAAATGTGAGAAATCAACAAACAATATATACACAAATTGTACTTAACAGCTGTTTCATTAAGATAAACACCATTAAAATGTATAATTACATTAAAGTGGTACTTGATTAATTGAAATTAATGTAATTTAAATCAAATATAAAAATAGCATTTACCTAAATCATTGGAGATATGTTAATCAGAAAACCAATTAGACAGACAGACATATAGATGTAATATAAACAACTGTATTTGAGTTTAATGTTTTTTAAAGGACTTTTTCATTATTTCCTTATTAATGCTTATGAATACATAAGCATTAATAGGGAACATTATCTTACATTCCTAGATATTCTTGGTCTTATCTTTTTTGGAATGAAGTGCTTATTGTTGTTGTTTAAACCCAGGTCAGCCTTATGAAAGACATTCTATACATTACCATTTCAATAATAATGATGATAGTGGCATAGTTTATCTAAGGATATGTGATCAAAGGCCTTGCACCCCACCAAAAAAAAAAAATGCTTTAAAAACAAGAGAAAAATGTGTTGTAGTTGAAATTTAGCTGGTGTTTCTAGTAGGTCTCTTGACTTCACAGAGACTCCCTTATTGGCTCAGCTGCAATGAAGTGATTGTTAGGGGTGAATGTTATTGCTGTTTTATTGCAGAGGTAAGAAACACAAAGATCATCTTATGTTTAATGAGGATGTAGTTAATTGCCAGCTTTTTGAAAGTATATATGTATTTCAGCCATGTAACCACATGCGCTGTTTGTGAAATTTTTCCTTCTCTGGACTTTTCTGTTTCCCTTTCAGATGAAGACCAATGCTCAGAAATTTACAAACCCACTATTTTTACCACCTATACTGAGCATCAAACTGATATATTCTCGCTCAGAGTAAAAGGCAGACTGTATGACGTATGTATACGAACCGTCATGCTACATGGCAGTGAAACATGGGCCGTGACTGCTGAGGACATGTGTAAGCTCGCAAGAAACGAAGCCAGTATGCTTCGATGGATGTGTAATGTCAGTGTGCATACTCGACAGAGTGTAAGTCCTTTGAGAGAAAAGTTAGACCTAAGAAGCATCAGTTGTGGTGTGCAAGAGAGACGATTGCGCTGGTATGGGCATGTGGCAAGAATGGATGAGGATAGCTGTGTGAAAAAGTGCCACACCCTAGTGGTTGAGGGAAACTGTGGAAGAGGTAGACCCAGCGAGGTCGTTGTCAGTGCTGCTTGACTGGCTCCTGTGCAGGTGGCATGTAAAAAACACCATTTTGAGCGTGCATGTTGCCAGTACCGCCTGACTGGTCCTCGTGCCAGTGGCATGTAAAAGCACCCACTACACTCTCGGAGTGGTTGGCGTTAAGAAGGGCATCCAGCTGTAGAAACTGCCAGATCAGATTGGAGCCTGGTGCAGCCATCCGGTTCACCAGTCAAATCGTTCAACCCATGCTAGCATAGAAAGCGGACGTTAAACGATGATGGTGATGATGACATATATACATATATATATATATACACAAACATATATATATACATATATATGTACATATATATATATATATATATATATATATACACATATATATAGGAGTATATGTATATGTGTATATATATATGGGAGAATATATATATATGTGTGTGTGTGTTTATATATACAAACACAGATGCACATATATATTGATATTCAGATATATTATATAACAATAAGATAAATAACAGCTGACACAAATATATATATTGCTACCATTCCTCCCATTCACATACCCAAATGTGTGTATGTGTGTGTGTGTGTATGTGTGTGTGTTTCTGTGTGTGTCTATATATCACATAGATATATTTATTTTTTACATACACACACATTATCACGATCTTCATCTTAAACTATATAAACTACAAGAACATGTATATTATCAAGACTCTTGACGTCAATCGCATATGCACCACCTTCACCGCCACTACAATCAACGCCACCACCCTTACTACCGTTACTACCACTACTACTACTGATGTCATTACTATCACTACTACTACCACCATAAGTAGTACCCCCCTCCCACCAATCACTAATACCACTACCAACAGCGTCAATTGCACCACAACCGTTTGTCATTATCTTTTCCAACAATGCCAACATCAATGAGGGAGTCGAGTCAATGAGGGAGTTGAACCAATGAGTGGATCAAACCAATAACGAAGTCAGACCAATGAGGGAGTCAAACAAATGAGGGAGTCAAGGCTATGAGGTAGTCACAGCAATAAGGGAGTCAAAGCAATGAGGGAGTCAAGGCTATGAGGTAGTCACAGCAATAAGGGAGTCACAGCAATGAGGGAATCAAGGCTGTGAGGTAGTCACAGCAATAAGGGAGTCAAAGCAATGAGGGAATCAAAGGACTGACAAAGTCAAAGCAACGAGGGAACTGAACCAGTAAGAGAGGTGATTCAACAAGGAATCCTCTACATGGTTGTTTGACTTGCTAGAATTAGCAACCGAATTTCCTTCAAATTAATTAGCAAACTAATCTACAATAAATTGTTTTGCTTTTATTTTATTTTATTCTGAAGGACCTGAATTCTCATGATCTTTAAGTTTGATATGGTGAGACCAATGAGAGAAATAATGCACCAGCTGGGCCTGTGCTAAAAGAAAGAAAGATAATAACAACTGGTTCAAGGGACTGTAAATTTCTGAGAATCCAAGAGATCATCCTGTGAGCTACACTAACTTTTTTATTGATATAAGCAGCTCGCCAATTGAAGTTGCTGTTGGCAAGTTATTCTTAAGTCTCTGATATTGTTAAACACCATGAGAGAGTCTCCAAATGAAAGAGAATACAACTGTTTAAGTACATCCTCTTTCCCAAAGTGGATCAACTCAAATTACTCCTTGTTTAGCAATAAGATTGTTAAATTTTGTCCATTAATTTACAGAATGTAGGTCATATTAGAGTTTTTATCTGGTTATCTTTTCTGTTGTCAATAACTTTCTGAAGCTTAGAGCCATCTGTATCCATTTATATTCTAATGTGTTTGATGACATTTTTAATGTTGTTTACATAAAGCATGAATAAGAAGCTAGAATTAACACAGTAATGCAACCACTTCAGCATTTGTTCCTGAGAAGAAGTTGGACAAAAGCCAAACTCACAATCTTCAATTTAGTTTCCATGTCTATTCTCACCTATATTCATGGAAGTTGGGTAATTACTGAGAAAGTAGAATGGCAAATACACATGGCCAAAATAGGATTCCTCAGAGGGCCCCTGAAGTAATGTTACTCACCAGGGTACGAAGCTCGGAGTTCATGGAAATTCCCCAGGTCAAGCTGTTACTTCTCCGCATTCAGAGATCACAGCACCGATGCTATAGACATGTGATTAGAATATCGCAGGAAAGAAACACAAGATGGATTTTACAAGCCAAGCCAACCAGCAGGAAGTCAAAGGGTAAACCAAGAACAACATGGTGGGATAATATTCGCAGTCTAGGCTGGTAATGCTTGGGAATTCAGCTGGAAAGTCTGATGATGGTTGTTTCTGATAAGACCCTATAAAGGAGTATATGAGGACTCTACCCCAACAACCCTCCCAGAAATAGTGTGGGGAGTGGGGAGTGGGGAGATGGATAGATGAATGAAGTGATGTGGACCCAACACAGAGTGACATAAGAGCCAAACCAATAAATTATGCTGGGCTTGAGTGGATTCAGTTGGTCACATGTTTGGTCAAACATACCAGGAAAAACTAAATCCAGTGCAGTATATGCTATCTTTTACTTTCTACTTGTTTTAGTCATTAGACTGTGGCCATACTAGGGCATCACCTTGAAGAACTTTTAGTCAAATGAATCAACCCCAATCCCATGGCGTTGTGGGTCCTGTCAAATCATTTGACTTAGGGCAGCATGGGCAAACAGACATTAAATGAAGATGATGATGATGATGATGAACAACGATGATGATGATGCTATATTGCCACATACATATATATATATATATATATATATAATTACAGGGAGAGAGGTGAGAGACAGAGAGACAGACAGATTAAGCCAAGTGGAGAGAAAGAGAAAGAGAGAGAGAAAGAGAGAAATAGTTACACAAACAAAAAGACAGACAGACAGACACACAAGGTTAGACTGATAGACAGGCAAACAGGTAGATGGACAGATAATAAGAGACATTCCTTCAAGAATGCAAGATGTTTTCTTCTGGTAAGAATTTCCATTTGGAAAATACCAGAACTGTCTTTGTGAAGTAGCAGCAGCAACAACAACAACAACACTAAATAACAGCAGTGACAACATCAACCACAACAACAACAATAAGAACTGCAGTAACAACAACCGCAGCAGCTGTAACAGCATAGATTTGGAAATGTGTGTGTGTGTGTGTGTGTGTGTTTGGGGTTGCTTGCAGGAGTAGTGCACAGAGGAGGAGGGAGAGGATATCAGGGACAATAACTGTGTTTATGATAATGATAATGATGATTGTTACTGCCAGATCAAGAAGGGATAAGATTAAAAGGAGTAATGATGGTGATGATGATGATAACAATAAAGATAATGGTGGTGATGATGATGATTATAATAACGACACGACAATGATAATGGTGATGACAATGATGACTAATGATAATGATGATAGTGATGTCAATAATGATGATGATGACAGTTCTGATGGTGATAGTGGTGATGATGAGGATGATGATGATGATGATGGTGGTGGTGGTGACAAAGAAGAGAAATAGCTTTCCCATCCCCCCACCGTCTGAATCCTACTAATCAATACTACACACCCACACACGATACAATCTGAGCCAAGTCACTTTTGTAGTATCAGCAACATCAATATCACCATCACTATCATCATCATTACCATTGTCATCATCGTCATCATCATCATCATCATCATCATCATCACCATTCACTACAAAAAGCAGCATCAATAACTTTCGAGATTTTATGGTTATTTATGGAAATACAATTTATTATTCATGAGAAAATGACTCAACACAACAAAAACAACAACAAGCATTTGCATAATAGTAATAATGATAATAATAATCCTTTCTACTATAGGCACAAGGTCTGAAATTGGGGGGGGGGTCACTCGATTACATTAATGCCAGTGCTCAATTAGTACTTCTTTCATTAAAGGCCAAATCTGAACTTGGCTGAATTTGAACTCAGAACATAAATGACTGGATGAAATGCCGTTAAGCATTTTGTCTGGCATGCCAATAATTCTGTCTTAAAATGGTTTAAATTTTGGCACAATGCCAGAAATTTTAGAGGGTTAGTTGATTACATCATCATCAGGGAGGGGACTAGTTGATTACATTGACCCCCCCCCCCCCCCAGAATTTCACTGGTACTTAATTTATTGACCCCGAAAGGATGAAAAGCAAAGTCAACCTCGGTGGAATTTGAACTCAAAACGTAGCGACAGGTGAAATACTACTAAGCATTCCATCTAGCATGCTAACAATTCTGCCAGATCCCCACCGTAATAGTAATAATAATAATAATAATAATAATAATAATAATAATAAATGCCCAGATGCAGTATCAAGCAGTGGCTCTCATGGCTTCTGATTTTAATTGATTGGAAGTGTTATCATGTACATTGTTTTGTCTTGGTATAAAAGATGGGCTACAGCAAATATTCTGCTTAATACCACAGATTTACTTGTCAGTTGTTTGATCTTAACCAGTTGAGCATGTCTCTTGGTGGCTGACGATATGTGCATCTCTGATCATGAGCAGAAGTAGTGGGGGAGCATCATAGCCATATGTTGAGAGGAATTCTTAGGGGTTTGAATAATTCACCTTTGGAAACATGGGTGTTTTGCTCAACATCCTTAAACAAACCTTATTCAGGGTCCTTTTGAGCGGGATGGGCTACCCGACCTGAAGAAAATTCTAACTGGGCCCCATCTGCGAGGTCATGCACTGTTTATCTTGATATGAGATCACCATGTCGCGCATGTATGGTTGTGATGCATGTGCCTGGTGTACCCTTATCAGACGGGTAGTCATGATGGGTATATTGGGCTTCGTATATTTTACCCCAGTGTCACTTTGATGGCACTGCTCTCTCACTCAATAATAATAATAATAATAATCCTTTCTATCATAGGCACAAGGCCTGAAATTTTAGGGGAGGAGACTAGTTGATTACATTGGCTCCCAGAATTTCACTGGTACTTAATTTATTGACTCCAAAAGGCTGAAAGGCAAAGTTGACCTCGGCAGGAATTGAACTCAAAACGTAGCAACAGGTGAAATACTACTAAGCATTTCATCCAGCGTGTTAACAATACTGCCATCCTGCCACTTTTTAATAATGATTTCACATTAGCAATTTCAGGGGAGCAGGTAAGATGATTACATCGACCCCAGCACTCAACAGCTACTGAAAGGGTGAAAGGCAAAAATTGACCACAGCAGAATTTGAACCCAGAATGTTAAGACAGGTGAACTACCACCTCGCATTTTGTCTGGCACAGTAATGATTCTGCCAGCTTGCTGCCTGTTCAAATTTTCTCATGGAGTTAAAACAAAAGAGGATGATAATTCCTTAGAAAGACAGGACCTCACAGCCCTACACTGATCATGTTATGATGATCATGCTAGTGGTGGTTTCATGATAGTTGTGATGGTGGTGGTGGTGGTGGTGGTGTTGGTGACAGTGGTGGTGTAGGTGCTGTTGGTGGTGCTCTTGGAGGTGTTGGTAAAGGTGGTTTTGGTGGTAATATGATGTTAGTATTAGTGGTGGAGGACATGATACTAGTGTTATGATGGTTGTGTTGTGATGATGATGATTACATTGGTGGTGATGGTGTTGGTGTTAATTGTGTTGTCTTGTTGCAGTTAGATGATAATGATAATGATGATGATGATAATGATGACAGCAACAGGCACAATGATGGCAATGATGATGATGATGATGACGATAAAGATGATGACAATGAATTATTAAGATAAACTGCTGCTCTATTGCGGGTTGTTCTGGTGTGTACCAGGGATAGACAAGGCCTTTAATTTTTGGTACTGTTAACTGAATGTCACGGTATGTCCAAATATAGATAACATTTGGGAGAAGGGGAAGATATGAAGAAAATCAAATACACGAGCACACACAAACATGAGCAGCTTATATATGCATATGTAAATGAAAACACACACACATACACACACGTGTGTGTGTGTGTGTGTGTGTGTGTGTGTGTGTGTGTATATATATATATATATATATATATATATATATATATATATATATATATATAGATATAGATATATACATGCAGGAGTAAGTGTAAGGATAAGCAAGTTAGGCAGGTTGATATACAAAGGATATTTAATACATTAAATACAAAAGATTTATACATGTTTAGATATATATACATATGTTTATATATATATATATATATATATATATATATATATATATATATATGGGAGAATTTACGAAAAAAACAACAGACGAAGACAGGTAGTGTAAACAACAAATGGATGTATTAGTTTAACGCTCGGGAATAGAGAAAGTCTTTGACGTTTCGAGCCTGCGCTTTTCAATTGAAAGAAATACAGAAAGAAATAAGGAGAGAAACAAGGAGAAAAAAAATATAAATGTAGTGGTCAGCGATCTATCATGGCGAATGCACACACACAAGATATATGTATATAGATATATGTGTGTGTGTGTGCGTGCGTGCATTTAAAAAAAATTCTTTTACTTGTTTCAGCCATTACACTTGCAGCCAGGCTTTGCCATTGCCTTGAAGGGCTTAGTCAAACAAATCGACCCCAGAACTTTTTTTTTTCTTTCTTTATAAGCCTGGTACTTATTCAATTGGTCACTTTTACAGGGATATAAACAAATCAATACTAGCTGTCAAGCAATGATGGGGGACAAACACAAAGAAATATACACACACACATGTATATGTGTGTGTATATATATATATATATATATATATATATATATATATATATATATATATATATACGTAGTCCTTTAGGGCCCTTGCTGGTGCCTTGTAAAAAGCACATGAGTTGACGCCACATAAAAAAGCACCCAGCACATTCTGTAAAGTGGTTGGCATTAGGAAAGGCTTCCAGCTGTAGAAATCATGTCAAAACAGACAACTGGAGTCTGGTGCAGTTCTCCAGCTGACCAGCTCCTGTCAAACTGTCCAATCCATGCCAGCATAGAAAACAGACATTAAATGATGATGATGATGATGATGATGATGATGATAATAATGATGGCACTAATGACAGGCCCCTTTCAGTTTCTGTCTATCAAATCCGCTCACAAGGCTTTGGTCGACTTGAGGCTATTGTAAAAGACACTTACCCAAGGTACCACGAAATGGGACCAAACCCAGAACCTTACTGGTATTTGTAAACTTGGAATTCTAGTAGAAGACATGAAGACATTTGCACAAGGTGCCATAGAGTAGGAATGCAGGCCAAAGTCCCACGAGTTGCCAAGTGAAAATCTTAAACTACACAACCATATGTGTACCTATTCTCTTAATAATTGCTAAAAGTCACAGCAATTGGCTCCTGCAGCTTGGGACGTCACTTTGTATAATTTGCAAGATATCAAAGCTGATGACATGACAGCTGAAACTTATATAGGTGTTGTACCACATTTTTTGTTGATGTCTGCTGTGACTTAGACTGAAACAACAGAGGTATTGTAGTCAGTCTTTGAAGTGACATATGTTATTGTGGATGTTGTAGTAGTCGGTATTAACCAGTCAGTGTTTACAAAGCCTTGCTTGACACACAAGGCAGTATGAGATAAAATCCCAGTAAAATTTTAATGGTTGAACAAACCTTGTTCTTTTCTTTCTTTTTATCACCACCACAATTGCTGTCGCCAACACCACCATCACCATCATCAGCAGCAGCAGTAGCACAAATGCCACCACCACCACCACCATTGCCACCAGACATCTTCCTCCTACAGCCACCCACACCACCACACTTTGTCAATAAGAGCAAACAATTAACCCAGTGAATAGGAAAAGTGCACACACGGTCACATGATGTGTGACAGATGACCAGATTTAACAATAATAACAATAGCAACAAAGATGACAACAATGACAGCAACAAAGCAACAATGGTGCTTCTGCTTGGCTGGTCGACCTGCTAGAACAAGCAGTCAAATCCTCCTCAAATAACACACTGCTGCCTTCAAAGAAACAAAAAGACCAGTCACCTCCACCACCACCACCACCACCACCACAACTGTCATTGTCGTCGTCACCATCATCATCATCATCATTATCGTCGTCATTATCATCATTGTCCATCATCGTCATCATCATCATTGTTGTTATTTTAATGTCCCCTTTTCCACATGAGTTGCATGAAATTTTTTGAGATGCAGTTTCTATGATTGAATGTCCTTCCTGTTGCCAGTTCTCACCCGTTTCAAAATAAGGTAATATTTTCCCCTACAACCAGACATGTTTTCATGGAAGATTGAAAATTAATGACACTGCTTGTATAATGGTGACACTTGTTTACAACTATCATGTCTAATATCAAGACAAGGAAACAGTAACATGCATGCACGTACACACAGTAGGCGGCGAGCTGGCAGAAATGTTAGCACGCCGGGTGAAATGCTTAGCGGTATTTCGTCTGCCGCTACATTCTGAGTTCAAATTCCGCCGAGGTCGACTTTGCCTTTCATCCTTTCGGGGTCGATTACATAAGTACCAGTTACGCACTGGGGTCGATATAATCGACTTAATCCGTTTGTCTGTCTTTGTTTGTCCCCTCTGTGTGTAGCCCCTTGTGGGTAGTAAAGAAATAACACGCATACACACACACACACACACGCACACATGCACACACACACACACGATGGGCTTTTTTCAGATTCCGCCTACCAAATCCACTCACAAGACTTTGGTAAACTCAGAACTATAATAGAATAACGCTGGCCCAAGGTACCACACAGTGGAACCATGGCTGTCTTAACAGCATTATAGGCCTCCAGGCAAATCAATGCATGGGGCCCTATAGTATCTATTTACTGAGAGCAAGCCACAGCATACATAGATGAGAATTGGGCCCTTACTTGGAAACGAGTGAGGATTAGTGACAGGAAGAGCATCCAGTCACAGAAAGTTCACCTCAACAAAAATTTAGTCCAATCTATGTAAGCTTGGAAAATTAATGATGATGATTATATATATATATACATATATATGTAAGTATGTATAATATATATACGTCCAACCCATGCTAGTATGAAAAACAGAGGTTAAATGATGGTGTGATGGTGTGCGTGTGTGTGTGTGTGTGTGTGTGTGTGTGTGTGTGTGTGTGTGTGTGTGTGTGTGTGTGTGTATGCATGTCTGTGTATACACCCACACACAATTTCAATGAAAAATATACCAAAATATTTTAAGAGGCAAACAAAAATCCATTTCATTATTCACACACACACACACACACACACACACACACACACACACACACACACACACACACACACACACACACTATAATTTTCATTCTAAGTCATTAACATTGTGATAAAAACATAAAAGCCCAAAGAAATTTTTCAGAATTTCTTATTTTTAAATATAAAGTGGTTACTCATTCTGTAATAGCCTTCTTTATCTTTTGGTAGGTTTTATAAATAAGTATGATTATTTTTGGTTGTGACTATCAGCTGGTAGTTAACTTCAATGCGGTCTTGACAAATAGCACTTAACTTCAATATGGCCTTGTCACATGACAGCTAACTTTAGTGTGACCTTACCAGTCAGCAGATAACTTTAATATGGCCTTGTCTGATAGCAGTTATCTTCAATGTGGCCTTGCCACATGCCAGTTAAATTCAATGAGAGCATGTCAGATGTGGCAGTTGACTTCATAGTGGCCTCATTGTATAGCAGTTAACATCAAGCAGTCAACTTCAATGTGGCCTTGTCATATAGCAGTTAACTTCAATGTGGCCTTGCCAGATGGCAGTTAACTTCATGTGAGCATGTCTGATGGCAGTAATCTCCAATGTGGCCTTGCCAGATGGCAGTTAAATTCAATGAGAACATGTCAGATAGCAATTAACTTCATAGTGGCCCTATCATATAGCAGTTAACATCAAGCAGTAAATTTCAATGTGAGCTCGTCAGATGGCAGTTGACTTCAATGTGGCCTTCTCAGATGATTGTGGCCTTGCCAGAAGGCAGTTAACTTTTAATGTAGCCTTGTCCAATAATAGTTAATTTCAATGTGTTCTCCTAACATAAAAAAATTCCTCACATCTGTACTAACCTGTTGAAAAAACTTTCCGAAGATTATATGTTTTCAAGCCTTTAGGATGCAGTTTGAGTGAGATTTGCCCTCTAGCACAGTAGTTCCCAACCTGTAGTCTGGTGATCCACAAAGGTAGTACTTGTGGGGTCTAGGAACATGTTAAGCTGACAGACTTTTCAATACCCTGGGGTCCATAGAAAAACTCATCTAAATAAAAGAGATCTTTGGTAATGAAAAGGTTGGAAACCACTGCTCTAGCAGGTCCAGCAAGAGGCCTCCTTATTGGCTTGCTATAGTACCAGTTAACTACTGGGTAGATTTAAACATATTTTGAATGGTGAAAGCAAAGAGGTTGGTTCAAAACTTATTTCTTTGTCAGTGCATAATGATGTTTGATTTTTCATTTCTGCATACTTGTCCATTTGTTTGTAGTTGTTGTTCTTATTACTATTATTGTTGTAGGTACTATAGCTGTTGTTACTGTTGTAGATGCCACTATTGTTGTTGCTGAATCATTTCGTCACAACGATTATTCATCCTTTATTGTGAGTCATGTGACATGTGAAAGAGAGATAGATAGAGAGAGAGAGAGACTAAAAGTGAGCAAATGTGTAGAAAGCAAGAGAGGGAGAAATAGGGTGAGAGGGATGAAGAGAAGAAAGAAAATAATGTGAACAAGATGGAGAATGAGGTAGAAAAGAGACAGACAGGAAAGAGAGCTTTGAGTGAAATTAACATGCAAGTGGCTGAGCACTCCACAGACACATGTACCCTTCTCGTAGCTCTCAGGGAGATTCAGCGTGACACAGAGTGACAAGGCTGGCCCTTTGAAATACAGGTACTACTCATTTTTGCCAGCAACGTGAAATAAAGTGTCTCGCTGAAGGACACAACGCGTCACTGGGAATTGAACTAGCGACTTTACGATCGTGAGCCAAATGCCCAAACCACTAAGCCACGCGCCTTCACTATGTATACATACATACATATACATACATATATATATATATATATATATATATATATATATATATATATATATATATATATATATATATATATATTTATATATATACACATATATATACATTTATATATATATACATATATATACATTTATATATATATACATATATATACATTTATATATATATACATATATATACATTTATATACATACACATATATATATACATATATATACATATATACATATATATACATATATACATATATATACATACATATATACATACATATATACATATATATATACATACATATATGCATATACATATACATTTTTACATATACATATATACATATATATATATTTACATATACACATACACACATATATATACATATATATGCATATATATATATACATATCTCTAACCTCATCTCTGTTTCTTCCTCCATTGTTATCTAATTAATTAAAGACATACCAGCGAAAACCACGAGTTTCCCATTGTTATTATATCCATTTTCTTCTATATATATATATATACATACACATATGCATACATATATATAAATATATGTATATACATATATATACATACATATATACATGTGTGTGTGTGTGTGTATATGTATATATATATACATATATACATGTGTGTGTGTGTATATGTATATATATATATATATATATATATAATGTATATTGTATGTATATATATATATATATATATATAATGTATATATATATATATATATATATATATATAATGTATATTGTATGTATATATATATATATATATATATATATATATATATATATATACACACACACATATAGAATGTATATATGTGTATGTATATATGTGTGTGTGTGTGTGTGTGTGTGTGTGTGTATGTATATATGTGTGTGTGTGTACATGTATAGACTTAGAAACAGACAGGCAAACAGAGAAAGCATGCTTGCAAGAATAAATGACTGAATGAGAACAAAAAGTAAGAGGAAGAGAAATATTGTAAAAAGAAAACTGATCACAAGAAATATTATATGAGAGAGAGGGTAAGAGAGACGGTGAGAGGGGGAGGGAGGGAGAGAGAGAGAGATAGATAGATAGACAGATACATAATTAGGTGGAGAAATAGAGTGTGGAACTGATGGAAAGGGGAAAGTAATAGAGAGAATATATAGAGAGAAGAATCTCTGGTGCTAAACCCATATTTCGAAGTCACAGCATCAGTGACCAATAATAACAGTTACTGAGTGGGTTGATTGGTTGTTTGGTTGAGTTGGCGGCTTGGTCAGTCGGTGGCCGGTTGGTTGGTTTGTTGGCTGTTGGTCAGGTGACAGGAAACTTGGGAACTCCTCATTGCTATTGCCTTGCGACATACAGCTTAGTACAAATCTCAGTTAATCACTATATTATAGACGTGTATTTTTAGATTTTGTACAACCACATAGAGGGAGTTCTTGTCACTTATCAGCCTGGATAATATCAGTCGATAAATTTTTGCTTCGCTATGGGAGACTCCACCGCATTTGTATTTAGTATGCAAAATGCTTTCCTGAGGTATTTTCTCGTCTGCCATATTGAGATTCTCAAAATCGAGATCACTACACCTCTTCTATCTAATTCTTTTACTCTTTTACTCTTTTATTTGTTTCAGTCATTTGATTGTGGCCATGCTGGAGCACCACCTTTAGTCGAGCAAATCGACCCCGGGACTTATTCTTTGTAAGCCTAGTACTTATTCTATCGGTCTCTTTTTGCCAAACCGCTAAGTTACAGGGACATAAACACACCAGCATTGGTTGTCAAGCGATGTTGGGGGGAACAAACACAGACACACAAACATATACACACACACATACATATATATATACATACATATATACATATATACGACGGGCTTCCTTCAGTTTCTGTCTACCAAATCCACTCACAAGGCTTTGGTCGGCCTGAGGCTATAGTAGAAGACACTTGCCCATGGTGCCACGCAGTGGGACTGAACCCGGAACCATGTGGTTGGTAAGCAAGCTACTTACCACACAGCCACTCCTACGCCTATGGTTTGGTGAGGACAGTGTGAGAAAGGTCTCATTTCAAAGTTGATACGTGCAGTTCCAGTCTACTTAGCTGAAAATTAGTGCCAGTCAAGTGTTGGTGCAGTCCTCTCTCTTGCCCTCCCCCTCCCCCTCCATCCATCTCTCCTCCTCCTTCCAGCTGTCACATCCTTGATGCTCCACTGGCATCAAGAATGTAACAGCTGGTGGTCTTTGGTGTGTCTCCAGTGAGGGTGATGTAATTTCACCCCATACTCTAAAACAGGGCCTTAGGCTCAATTCAGATGGCTATGTGAAACTGCAGGAGACTGTGGTCAAACTCTGACTGGAGATGGATGCTGCTGAAAGACAATATGTGTGTTAGCAAAATTTGGCTCTTTGCTCTACCTCCAGAAAGGCTGTTGGAGAATTTCTATGACTTTACCAGCTCCAATTTCTGGTCTCCTAATTCCTCTGATTGCAATCCCATAAGTTACTATATGTGGGGCCTGGTTGAGAAACACACCAATTATTCTGTCTGTAACACCAGGGCCAAGCTGGTGGCCAAGATCAAAGAAGTGTTCAAAGGCTTTCCCAGGGTAACAGTAACAGGTGGCTACTTTAAGGACCATGAATGATCATGGGATTGCACCTAGAAAGTTACCCTCTGAGGCACAAGTCTGGGCAAGGTTGTTTATGGAAGACAAGTAATTGTCTATGCATGCCAGCCTCCCCTCTGCATGCCACTGATGTTATCCAAGGGAAAGGCAAAGACCGATACAGCTTGGCACCAGTCATGTCGCAACTCATTTCTACAGCTGAGTGAACTGGAGTAAGATGAAATAAAGTATCTTGCACAACATGAAGCCTGGTCCGGGAATCGAACTCACAACCTCATGATCGTAAGCTCGATGCTCTAACCACTGAGCCATGCGCCTTCATATATATGTATATGTGTGTATATATATATATATATATATATATATATCATCATCATCATCGTTTAACGTCTGCTTTCCATGCTAGCATGGGTTGGACGATTTGACTGAGGACTGGTGAACCAGATGGCTACACCAGGCTCCAATCTGATTTGGCAGAGTTTCTACAGCTGGATGCCCTTCCTAATGCCAACCACTCAGAGAGTGTAGTGGGTGCTTTTACGTGTCACCGGCACGAAGGCCAGTCAGGCGGTACTGGCAACGGCCACGCTCAAAATGGTGTATTTTATGTGCCACCTGCACAAGAGCCAGTCCAGGGGCACTGGCAACGATCTCGCCCGAAAGTCCTTACACATGCCGTGGGCACAAGTGCCAGAAAGGTGACGCTGGGCACAGGTGCCATCACGATATATATATATATATATATATATACATATATATATATATATATATATATATATATATATATATATATATATTCATATACATGTATGCAGAAAGAGTGAGAGAGAGAGAGTGTGAAGAGTGACAGTGTCAGCTGTTCTTTTACTTTAAAATCACCATGACCACCACCACTACTAAAACAGAACATATCACAACACATTACACAGGCAAGTAAAATACTGATGTTTAATCATCTTTTGGAAAAATCTTTGAGAGACAGAACAAAGTAATGGACTTCTTAAACAACAACAACAACATCCATGACATCAGGCAAAAGAAAACATGATGATGATTATGATGATGACAATAACAACGAAAATAGATCTGGAATGAAAGTATATGTACTGAACTGGAAGTGAAGGCAGTGTGTGTGTGTGTGTGTGTGTGTTTTTAAAATAAACAAATGCACACACAAACGTGTGTGATGTGTATGTGTATATACATACATACATACATACATACATACATATATATATATATATATATATATATATATATATATGTTGTTGTACTTGGGGATGGTCATATTGCCAGTTTAGCCAATAAAAACACACGCACTGTATATTTGGTGTTAATTTTTTTTTTTTTTCAGCTTTATATTACATTAATCTTAATCTTAATCTTATTTCGGCCAGAGTTCTTTCGTCACACTTCTGTGACCTCATCAGTGGTCCTTTGTTTCCTTCTTTCTTATGTGTGTCTCACCTTGCTAACTATCGGCCCTTGCAAAACAAATATATATATATATATATATACTCTTTACTCTTTTACTTGTTTCAGTCATTTGACTGCGGCCATGCTGGAGCCCCGCCTTTAGTCGAGCAAATCGACCCCAGGACTTATTCTTTGTAAGCCTAGTACTTATTCTATCAGTCTCTTATGCTGAACCGCTAAGTGACGGGGACATAAACACACCAGCATCGTTTGTCAAACAATGCTAGGGGGACAAACACAGACACACAAACACACACACACAAACACACACACACAAACACACACACACACACACATATATATATATATATATATATATACATATATACGACAGGCTTCTTTCAGTTTCCGTCTATCAAATCCACTCACAAGGCTTTGGTCGGCCCGAGGCTATAGTAGAAGACATTTGCCCAAGATGCCACGCAGTGGGACTGAACCCGGAACCATGTGGTTGGTAAGCAAGCTACTTACCACACAGCCATTCCTGCACCTATATTTATATATATATATAGTAAATTCAAAAATACGAAGAACAAACCCATATATATATATATTTATGCATACACATACACACACATACAATACAGACTGATAAAATTTATAGTAGTAGTGTGTGTTTTTAAAAAAAAGAGGGAATATCTGAATGGAGCTGAGACAGATGTAAAGACAAGTGTATAGATAAAAGATAGAAATGGTAGGTGGGAGAGGGAGTGAAAGAGAGAGGAATATAGGAAGAGAAAGAGAGGGATGGAAAGAGAAAGAATTAGAGAGTTAAGGAGAGAGACAGAGGTAGACAGACAGATATTTGTCTATAGATAGATATACAGATAGATAGATAGATAGATAGATAGATAGATAGATAGATAGATAGATAGATAGATATACAGATAGATAGATATACAGATAGATATACATATAGATAGATAGACAGATAGATATACATATAGATAGATATACAGATAGATAGATAGATAGATAGATAGAAAGGGAGAAGGAGAAAGAAAAGGAAAGCATAAGGAGAGAGAGAGAAAGGAAGATGGAGGAAATGAAAGAGAGAGAAAGAGAGGAATACAAAAATAGAGAAAAAGAAAAAGTGAGAAAGAAAGAGAGAGACAGGCAGGCAGACAGACAGACAGACAGATCACAAGAATCAAAGGAAAAAAAGAAAAAGTTATACAAATAGAATGAAAGAGAATGCTTGCAAATATGCGTGTGTGTGTGCGTGCACCTGTGTATGTATGTGCGTGTGTGTGCGAGTGTCTACGTGTAGGTGTTTACAGACACTTGAATTAACTGGTGGTTTTGTCAGACAACAGAATAAGTGATCGATAAACAATAGGCTACATCCATTCTGAAGAGGCAAACGCAGTCCACCCGCACAAAAGGTGGCCAACCACTTGGCTTTCAATTGCTTATACAAACATATGTGCAATACACATATACACACACACATGTATATATATGTGCATATATATATGTGTGTGTGTATCTATATACATATATGTGCATGTGTATGTGTGTATATATATATATATATATATATATATATACCGGAGTAAGCACATGAAATATGCAACAAAGTGGAAAAAAGAGTACTCAAATACCAGAGGTAGAGTAATATGCTTTATTTAAAAGCAGCAGAAAATATAACAAAAAAACCGTTACTCTGAGTTTCACGTTCATTGGACAATATAAGCATATATACATATACACACGCATATACATATATATATATATACACATATATATGCATATATGGGTACAGGATGTCACCAACAGTAAACTACATGAAATACGAAAATAGATGTATTAGTTTAACGCTCAGGAAGTAAAAAAGTCTTTAACGT
>NC_142934.1:21986603-21999103 GCF_046866305.1 Octopus bimaculoides | reverse complement strand
ATATAGTTACATCTATATTACAAGAAGAGTTATACCAATAGATATGCTTGTTCTCATAGGAATAATTTTTATCGTTCTTTTCTCTGTTGGAAGGTGGTATGCAGTTAATCTTACTATCTGTGAACTCATACGTTGCCACTGCAAAGAATTTTCCTTAAAAATTTGCTCATTTCTGGAACCAAACAAAATTAACCCTTTAGCATTCAGATTACTGTCAGTTGTAATTCTTATTTATTTATTTACATTGTTTTGAATTCATCATGCATTATCTTGTAGCTTTGAGAGTTTGATGATGTGATTATTTTCAGAATAACATAGTAGAGTAGGTGTGAAAAGCTGGATTTGGCTGGTCTGAACATAAAACAGGTAGAATATTTGGGATGACTATGGCTGGTTTAAATGCTAAAGTCATAGACTTTAAACACTTCAAGTGGTTACTTCTGTATTACAAGGAGGATTATACCAACAGATATTTGTTATTGGAAGGTGGTACACAACAAATCTTATCTGTGACCTCTCATCTTACTAGAACCTCGTTATAATGCAGTGAATAATCCTTGAAGATTTACATGTTTGGAGAAATGCTTCATAGCCTTAGTAAAATATTCTGAATAAAGTTTTTAGCTAGATTACATACATGATATGCTTCCTGCAATTTCTGTCTATCACATAATTCCCTTACAAGGCATTGGTAAATCATTTATGAAATTAAGCATTCCATCTAAAATGTTTAAGTATCTAATGTAATGAATGAGCCAAAAAGAGAAAAGATTTTTCTAAGTATTCATGAATTGGAGATTACAATCAGCTTATGTGAGTAATTCATTCCATCATCACAGTAGAAACCACCTTGTACTATTGGATATTACTGTTTGGAGTTTACTTATTAGGGGTAGACTAGTCAGATTAGTTATTTCAACTGAATCCTTCACACCAAGATTCATACCAAAGAGTGGTTCTAGATGAATTCTTACCACACATACACACACATGACAAAAGGCATTCTGGCCATGAGCATCCTGTCTTTTATCCAATGTGTGTGTTCTCTTTTTATACAATACTGAAGTATGGTCTGTCCACTATTTCTAACAGACCAAGCAACAATGAATGGACTCTCTTGGTGGTTTAACACAGTAGTAGTAGTAGTAGTAGTAGTAGTAGTAGTAGTAGTAGTAGTAGTAGTAGTAGTAGTAGTAGTAGCAGCAGCAGCAGCATTAACAATTTTTGGAAATATGCATCTCCACATAGCATTTAAAAAAATATTTTTTGTTGTTAGCTGATGGTGAAAGGAGCATGTGACAATGGCACATGGTAGCTAGAGTATAGTGGTAATGGATACGTAGGTGATGGTAGAGGATAGGAGCTAAAGTAGAGGCAAGTGAAAGTGATATGGACATAAGATGGCAGTGGAGTGTAGCTATTAGTTGTGCTACATCAAACAGTATGTACATGATTGTGGTTATAGCAGTGGCAGTTGTTGCCGTTGTTTTTCAGTCCCCAAGTCAGTCTTGACCCAATATATTATAAAACAACTTGAACATAGAAAAACAATTTATACACACTGTTAAACACTCACTGTCTTAAACAGTCTCAAAGTACCAGAAAACTATATTTTTAGCTCAACAGAAAAGGAATCATTCAAGCATGACCCCTTTACACTTGTTAAATGTGTCCCATTTTCCAACATGAAGTGACACTTACCTATAACACCTTTCCTACCTACTAACACTTTTTGTATGTTGTTGCCATATTGAAGGTAGTCCTAGATATAGGCAAGTAACCTTGAGTTTACTCCATTGATGACAAACTACTCCTCGAAGTGGTTGACTGAACATTTAGAACATGCAGCCAAATCTGTCTCAAATAAGGAGATATCACAGTAGACAACATAGTACAGTATATTCATAAAAAAGATGAGACCCTACTCTTTTACTCGTTTCAGGCATTTGACTGCGGCCATGCTGGAGCACCGCCTTTAGTCGAGCAAATCGACCCCGGGACTTATTCAATGTAAGCTTAATACTTATTCTATCGGTCTCTTTTTGCCGAATCGCTAAGTGACGGGGACATAAACACACCAGCATCGGTTGTCAAGTAATGCTATTGGGACAAACACAGGCACACACACACATATATATACATATATACGATGGGCTTCATTCAGTTTCCGTCTACTAAATCCACTCACAAGGCTTTGGTTAGCCCGAGGCTATAGTAGAAGACACTTGCCCAAGATGCCATGCAGTGGGACTGAACCCGGAACCATGTGGTTAAGCAGACCAATGATTATAGGTTTACTAATTATGGTTGACTTGGAACAAAACAATGACTTGCATTGATGATTCAATACTACAATGAATTTTTCAGAACCTAGGCACTGTGAATTAAAATCCTACAAAACTATCTAACAGTGCACAGTGATGGCTCTGCGGGGGGAAAAAAGGTGGGGGCAGGCATGTCCGTGTACTTAGGAAGGGGCACAGATATGGATGTGTACTTAAGAAGGGCTCCAGATATGACTGCATGGTTGTTAAGCTGGGGTGCAAGAATGTCTATGTAGTTAAGAAGGGGCACAGGTTTAGTTGTGTGCTTAAGAAGAGATGCAGATATACCTGTGTAGTTAGTAAGGGACAGGGATATGGTTGTGTGCTTAAGAAGGGCTCAAGCTATGATGGTATGGTTAAGAAAAGATGCAGGCATGTTTATGCAGTTAAGAAGGGACACAGGTGCTGTCTTTGTTATGGTAGATTTTCTACAGCTGGATGCCCTTCATATCATCAACCATCACTTGTTTCCAAGCAAGGTAATATTTCTCTGTGACTGGGCATATTTTAATGTAAGATTGCAAATGAACAACACTGCTTCTATGATGGTGACACTAATTTACAACTACTACGCAATGTGAAGATGAAGAGGCACAAGTACATACATGCATTTACATATACTAACTACATATATTATATATATATATATATATATATATATATATATATATATCATGAAACACCTATTTACAACTAACATGTGACATCAAGGTAAGGAGACAGTACCACACACACACTGACACGCACACACACACACACATATGCATAAATATATGACATGCTTCTTTCAGTTTCCATCCGCCAAATCCATTCACAAGGCTTCAGTTAGCTCAGGGCTATAGTAGAAGACACTTGCCGAAGGTTCCACACAGTAGGACTGAACCCTGAACTATGAGGTTGAGAAGCAAACTTCTTACCATGCAGCGACACTTTTTCATTCACTTTCCATGTACCAAATCCACTTAGACCAAAACTTTACTAAAAGACATTTACCCAAGGTTCAACACAGAGATTCTGAAACCAAAAGTCAATGCACAGCAATGGCATCCTAGGCAAGTGACTTCAACAATAGCTCCTACATTCATCAAAGCTTTGAGAGTTGATTTGGCAGAGAGAAAAGTAGGATAGGCATGGGTGGATTGCTTTTGCTCATAATTTCATTTGATTAGGACCAACTTGGAAATAAACAACTTGGGAATGAACAACAACAATAACAACTTGAGAAAATTGCCAGACATTTCACAAATGCCCCATGACATCACATTTCAGAGGTTAAGCTTTTGCAGTCCAAGTGCAAGAGACAGTTATTAAGTACTTCTTAAACGAAAGAGACTTTGAAGTACTGAAATCCCAAAGACATGACAGAAAATGTTGGATTATGCCAGTTGTATGTGGAGGACATTAGGACAATCAATACACATGTAATTAACAGCTTCTTGGAAAGTGACATCAAGCTTCTGCCATTTGATGTAATATGGCATTGATGTTAAAACACTAGACAATGCCACCCACAGGGAAGACTGTCTTGGGAGAAATATAAACATAAAGAAAAACACAATACCCAATGTTATCTATAAGAAAGACTGCCTTAAGACAAACATGAAAGCAAATATTTTTAATGTTGAATATAATCATACAAAGTCTGATCAAAAAGTACTGAGATTGTTGCTATGGTAACAGCGCCAAAGAATGCAGAGTAAAGCCACTTGGCACAGATTGACCTTGAGCCCTGTTGCACACGTACACTAAGTTATAACGTTCTTGCTCACTTCTGTTCTTTCTAGCAGAGCTTGGAGGCCAAGTGTGTAGCATGTGGCTGTCTCATCACATACAGAGGTTCCATCAGTGTAAGTGAGAAAAATGAGCTAAGAATCAGCATCAAATTTTGCCAAAATTCTGGTGATATCCTCACAGAGACCTATGCAAAGTTGTATAAATTGTATGGAGTGGAATGTATGAGCTGAACACAAGTGTATAAGTGGTTCAAACATTTCCAAGATGACCAACAAAATGTTAACATTGATGCACATTCTGGGAGACTCACAACTAACAGAACTGATGAGACCATCACAAATGTGCATGCAACTGTTCAGAAAGATTATCGCATCACCATGCATGAGTTGAGTTACAGTTCAGTTTAATCCATTCTCACTGAAGATTTGGGAATAGGATGTTTGTCTGCCTAAACTGATTTCAGTTGATCAGAAAGAAGACCATGTTTCTGCTGCGCAGGATCTTCTTGTGTTGAGGAAGATGAAAACTTTTTGAAAACGGTCATAACAGGTAACAAATTGTGGTCTATGACTATTTCCCTGAAACCAAAGCTCTGATTTTTGCAGTTGAAGATCCTAAACTCTCCAAGACTGAAGAAAGCACAAATGAGCCAAAGCAATGTAAAGACACAGTTGACAGTTTTCTTTGGTTACATGGGCATTGTCCATCATGAGTACACTCCATCTGGTCAGACAGTAAACAAGGCATACCATTGGGACATGTTGCAGCATTTGGGGGATGCTGTTCATTGGAAAAGGATAGAAGTGCACGAATGGCGACTCCACCATGACACTGCACCTACCTATTCAACACAGCTTGTGCAGCAGTTTTTGGCCAAGCACAACATTCCTCCAGGTCTGATAACCACCATATTCCCCAGCCCTCATCCCTTCCAACTTTTTCCTCTTTCCAAAAATCAAATCCCACTATATAAAATGTTGAATGTTTTGGTGCATGACTTTTGGCCAACTCTGTACACACCACACACATACACACAGGGGGTACCCATATACAAATGGTTCTCTATATGAACAAATCAAATAAATTGATTTCAAATTTTGGCACAAGGCCAGCAATTTCAGGGTAGTGATGGCTAAGTCAATTACATCGACCCCAGTACTCGACTGGTACTTATTTCATTAACCCCGAAAAAATGAAAGACAAAGTCAACCTTGGCAGAATCTGAACTCAGAATGTAAAGACAGATGAAATGCCATTAAGCATTTTACCCAGTGTACAAATGATTCCACCAGCTCGCTGCCTTAACAAATTGAATAGATTGTTTATTGCTCTGGGCACAAGGCCTCAAATTTTGGGGGAGGGGGGGCCAGTCGATTAGATTGACCCCAGTACACAACTGGTATTTAATTCATCAACCCCGAAAGGATGAAAGGCAAAGTTGACCTCAGCAGAATGTGAAATCAGAATGTAAAGACAGATGAAATACCGCTCAGCATTTTGCTTGGCATGCTAACATTTCTGCCAGCTTGCTACCTTACAAATTGAATAAATTGACCAATGAATGAATGTGAATGGATTTTATCAAAGAAAATTAAACTCATATAATGAGCAGAAACATAATCAACGAACAGTGAGGAGACTCTCACATGCATATAAGCTCATTGACTTAATGCACTGAAATTTGAACAACAAACCACAAGTAGATTATACACACATAAAAGTGGCTGGAAGGGTGTGTACAGATGGTTCATTAACGTTCATGTATGTATTTCATGTAACTTGCAAAATTTCATATTTTATATAGAAAATAACATTTCTCTCTTTATTTTTTATTTTTTTTGCTAAAAACATAACCATGATTTGACAGAAACAAGATAAGGAGAGAGAAAAAGCACACACACACGTAAACATATATATTTATGTATTTGCTAATGATTAGCAGACAAAACATCATTTTATGCCTTGGTGTGGAACTCGAGTACTGAGAATGGATTACCCCAATTCATATATATTTCAATTACTCTTGTGAACAATTTAGTTAACGAACAGGGCTCCAAAACATTATGCTTGTATATAGAAACCCCACGGTTTTTGTATGTGTGTATATATATATATATATATATATATATATATATATATATATATATATATGTGTGTGTGTGCAGGGCAGGTGTGGCTGTGCTTCCCAACCACATGATTCTGGGTTCAATCCCAATGCATGGTACCTTGGGCAGGTGTCTTCTACTATAGCTTCAGGTCAACCAAACCCTTGTGAGTGGATTTGGCAGATGAAAACTGAAAGAAGCCCATCATATATATATATATATATATATAAAATTATATATATAGCAATAAGAAAAGGGAGGGGAATATGAGGTACTCATCAACTTGCAGATTAATCCGTTTATTTTACAACCAAAAGGACAATAAAGACAATATACAGACACTTATGACATACTATGTCATATCAACAATTAAAATTTCAAATTTAAAAGGACATCTAGCAACTGAAGAAGGGACAAAATCTTACAGCTGTTTTGGCCTAGCGTTGGCATGCCCCATTCTATCTATATAGCTCCAGTACTCTGGAGTGATTGGTAGATGAAACGGGTGCAATGGGGGTACATGCATGGTTCACTAGGCCTCTTCAGAGATTTACAAAATTCAATTCATGAATTTTGCAAAATTCAAATACAAATATAAAAATAAAAATATAAAAGCATATACTTGGCATTGCTCAGGATATAGATAGCATAGTTCGTATATTAGGTACAGTTAAGTTGAAACATGTGATACAGGGATGTGCAACATTGATGACAAAACATAGTAATTGACAAAATATAGTAAATGAAGGGCTAATTTGACTAAGTGAAATGCTGCATCTGTTTGGAAGTTTCCAGGCCCTAACCATGTCATGGAAAAGTGTGTGTGTGTGTGGGGGGGGGATTTTGACTGTGCCAAAAAGCCCTCAGTGGATATATTCTCCTTTGTGGTTGTCAGCACTGCCACTACCACACTGAACAATAAGCAGACATAGAAACTACATCTAAGTGTGTGTGTGCATATAATATCATCATTTTAACACTCACATTTCCATGCTTGCATCAGGCATCAAATGGAATTTGTCCAAGTAGATTTTTCTTATTGCTGGATGCCTTTCCTGTCACCAAGCCTCACTTGTTTGCAAGTACAATATTATTTCCCTTTGATCATACTGCTGCACCTCTTACATGTCTAAAGCTTGCACTGAGTACAATATATGGAGTTTCTACCAACGTATGGAGTTTCTTCTAATATATTGAGGAGGGTCATCTCTCTGAAGGGACTTCTGAATTGTCTGTTTTCCTACTTACTAGGGCTTTGGCTTTTGCTAAATTAACTCTAAGGGCCTTAGATTCCAGGCCTTGCTTCCATACCTGAAATTTCTTCTCTAGGTCAAGTAGTGATTCAGCTATGAGAACAAGGTCATCAGTATAAAGGAGCTCCCAGAGGCAGCTGGTCTCGAATTTCTCTGTTAATGCTTGGAGGACTTAAGATAAACAAGAGATGTGCGGGTAGCACATAAAAGACACCATTTTGAGCGTGGCCGTTGCCAGTACCGCCTGACTGGCCCTCGTGCAGGTGACACGTGAAAGCACCCACTACACTCTCTGAGTGGTTGGCGTTAGGAAGGGCATCCAGCTGTAGAAACTCTGCCAAATTAGATTGGAGCCTGGTGTTGCCATCCGGTTTCACCAGTCTTCAGTCAAATCGTCCAACCCATGCTAGCATGGAAAGCGGACATTAAACGATGATGATGATGATGATGAAGAGAGGGCAGAGAAGTGATCCTTGATGAATTCCTACCTGTACACTGAAGTCATGCTATACTCATTGCCAACCTTCGCTTTACTGGCAGCATCCCTGTACATGGCTTGTACAGCTCTCAATAACTACTCATTTATCCCTAGCTTCTGCATTAACCGCTAGATAAGGGAGCAAGGGACCCTGACAAAGGCTTTCTCCATGTCAACAAAAGCCAAGTACAGAGGTTTATTTTTGGCTAATCATCATCATCATCATCATCGTTTAACGTCCGCTTTCCATGCTAGCATGGGTTGGACGATTTGACTGAGGACTGGTGAAACCGGATGGCAACACCAGGCTCCAGTCTGATTTGGCAGAGTTTCTACAGCTGGATGCCCTTCCTAACGCCAACCACTCAGAGAGTGTAGTGGGTGCTTTTACGTGTCACCCGCACGAAAACGGCCACGCTCGAAATGGTGTCTTTTATGTGCCACCCGCACAAGCCAGTCCAGGGGCACTGGCAACGATCTCGCTCGAAAATCCTACAGGAGCCAGTCAGGCGGTACTGGCAACGGCCACGCTCAAAATGGTGCATCTCATGTGCCACCCGCACAAGAACCAGTCCAGGGGCACTGGCAACGATCTTACTTGGCTTGCCGGGTCTTCTCACGCACAGCCCATTTCCAAAGGTCTCGGTCCGTAGTCATCGCCTCGGTGAGGCCCAATGTACGAAGGTCTTGCCTCACCACCTCAGCCCAGGTCTTCCTGGGCCTACCTCTTCCACGGGTTCCCTCAACTGTTAGGGTGTGGCACTTTTTCACGCAGCTATCCTCCTCCATTCTCACCACATGTCCATACCAGCGCAATCGTCTCTCTTGCACGCCACAACTGATGCTTCTAATGTTCAGCTTTTCTCTCAAGATACTTACACTCTGACGGGTATTCACATTGACATTACACATCCAACGGAGCATACTGGCTTCATTCCTTGCGAGCTTACGTATGTCCTCAGCAGTTACAGCCCATGTTTCACTGCCATGTAGCATGGTTGTTCGTACGCATGCGTCATACAGTCTGCCTTTTACTCTGAGTGAGAGTCCCTTTGTCGCCAGCAGGGGTAAGAGCTCTCTAAACTTTGCCCAGGCTATTCTTATTCTAGCAGCTACACTTTCAGCGCACCCACCCCCACTACTAACTTGGTCGCCCAGATAGCGGAAGCTATCGACTACCTCTAGTTTTTCACCCTGGAATGAGATAGAAGTTGTTTCCTGTTTGTTTGCAGTCTTTATTGCACCTGAACATCTGCCACAAACAAAAACTAACTTGCTAGTTAACCTGCCTTTGATGTTGCTGCACCTCTTATGTGTCCATAGCTTGCACCGGGTACATCTTATAGAGTTACTACCTACTCCTTTTCTACATACTGAGCAGGGCCATCTACCTGAAGGGGTTTGTGTTTTATCTACCTTCCTACTTATTAGGATTTTGGTTTTAGCTAGGTTGACTCTAAGGCCCTTCAATTCTAGACCTTGCTTCCACACCTGAAACTTCTCCTCTAGTTCTGATAGTGACTCCGCAATTAGGGCAAGGTCATCAGCATAGAGGAGCTCCCAGGGGCAACCTGTCTTGAACTCCTCTGTGATTGCCTGGAGGACTATGGTAAATAATAGGGGGCTGAGGACGGAACCTTGGTGGACCCCTACCTCTACCCGGAATTCATTGCTGTACTCATTTCCAACCCTCACCTTACTGGCCGCATCTCTGTACATGGCTCGCACAGCTCTCACTAGCCATTCTTCTATCCCAAGTTTCCTCATTGACCACCAGATAAGGGACCGGGGGACCCTGTCAAAGGCTTTCTCCATGTCAACGAAAGCCAGGTACAGAGGTTTATCCTTGGCTAGGTATTTCTCTTGCAACTGTCTCACTAGAAATAAGGCATCAGTAGTGCTTTTACCTGGCACGAACCCAAACTGCATCTCATCTAAATTGATTCGCTCCCTAATTAGTTGGGCTATGACCCTCTCTGTAACTTTCATAACCTGATCTAACAGCTTGATGCCTCTGTAATTATTTGTATCTAAAGCGTCCCCTTTACCTTTGTAGCAGTTGACTATGATGCTGCTACACCAGTCATAGGGTATGACTCCTTCGTGTATCACCTGGTTCGTAATACGGGTGACTAGGCTATAGCCAACACTGCCAGATATTTTGAGCATCTCTGCAGTGATTCCTGATGGGCCGGGGGCTTTCCCGGTCTTCATACTCTTAATTGCTTTATCTACCCTGGTACTATCAACTCGGATAGCTGGTCCCTCTATTGGGTCGACATAAGGCAGGCTCTCTTTCTCCCATTCATTCTCTTACTTCTGAAATTGCCTAACCAGGAAAATAACATCAATTGTATTTCTACTTGGCACTAATCCAAACTGCATCTCATCTACACTAACTCTTCCTGATTAATTGAACTATGACCCTTTCTGTGACTTTCATCATCTAGTCCAGCAATTTGATGCCTTTGTAATTATTTCTTTCTAAAGCATCACCTTTGCCTTTGTAACAGTTGACTATAATGCTGCTACACCAATCATTAGGTATGACTCCTTCATGGACAACCTAGTTAACTATATGGATGACTAGACCATATCTCATATCCCACTCTACCAGATATTCTAAGCATCTCAGTGGTGATTCTTGATGGGCCAGGGGCTTTCCTTGTCTTCATAACCTTAATTGCATTATCTACCAAGCTACTTCTGATCCAGGATAGCTGGCCCCTCAGTTGGGTCTACATTAGACAGACTCTCCTTCTCCCATGAATTCTTTACCTTTAGTAGCCTTTCATAATGGCATATCCAAGCCACTTTCTTTGGAGAATCACTAAATGTAAGTGAGCCATCATCCATGTGGACACATTTCTCTGTTACAACATCACAATTTTCTCTCACAAACGGCCTTACAATCTGAAACCAATAGAATAAGTACTAGGCTTACAAAGAATAAGTCCTGGGGTCGATTTGCTCGACTAAAGGCGGTGCTCCACCATGGCCACAGTCAAATGACTGAAACAAGTAAAAGAATAAAAAAGTAAAAGAGTATATATATATATATATATATATATATATATATATAGAGAGAGAGAGAGAGAGAGAGAGAGAGAGAGAGAGAAAGACACACACACACACACAGATACAAGATTGAATGTATACAAGTATATATATACATGTACACACATACATATACACATACATTCCTTCAAACATACATACATATATGCAATAATAAACAAGATTGAAACCACACACACACACACAAGCATATAATCAAACATGTATATACACATACACACATACATCTACATATGTCTGCATATGCAGGAAAGCTGCCAAGGTCCGTAATTGCATATGGTATTTTTAAATCAAGCTAAATCTTTATTTCAGGATGCATCTAATATGAATGCACACCTGTGAATGAGTGCATCTGTATGCATGTGTAGGTAAGTAAGCATGCAGAAGTATATGTAAGTCTGTATATGTATCTGTATGTATATGTGTATACTTGTATGTGTAAGCATGTGTGCAATGTGTTCACCTATACTTGTTTGTGAATGTACGTATACCTGTATTTATGTATCTGTATATGTAGTTGTGTGAGCACTTGTATATGGGTAAAGGAAAATACAGGAGGATCAGTGAATTGTGATTTTCTTCAACATATTTCCCCCTCAGATTGACACACTTATTGCAATGGTAATTCAGTTTTTCTGAGCCCTGTAAAAGAATTCGGAAGCTTGGGCCTCCAACCAGGACTTTCTTGACACCCTTAAAGCCAGAAACTTTTCAGCACCCCCTCATATATGTGTATGCATGTCTCTTCTATTTTTTAATTATTATAAATCTTCCACTGAGGAGGGGGCCACATTCCAACAAAGATACAAGACTCCATGTTTGGGATGTAGTTAACACAGACAAATTCACATTTGGAACTTGAGAAAAGTCTTGCATATTTTTACTGTTCCACTCACAGATTGCACTTGTAATGTACAAATTAGCTGGTCGATTTCTCTTCCTGAACATCCCAGTTTATCCAGATTCTCCTTTATGCATTTACTAACAAAGCCTAGTGCTCCAATTATTATTGGTATGAGTGTGTGTATGTCAATATACATATATATACATACATATATGCAATAATAAACAAGGCGCAAGAGTGGCTGTGTGGTAAGTAGCTTGCTTACCAACCACATGGTTCCGGGTTCAGTCCCACTGCGTGGCACCTTGGGCAAGGTGTCTTCTACTATAGCCTCGGGCCGACCAAAGCCTTGTGAGTGGATTTGGTAGATGGAAACTGGAAGAAGCCCATCGTATAAATGTATATATATATATATATGTATGTGTGTTTGTGTGTCTGTGTTTGTCCCCCCAACATCACTTGACAACCAATGCTGGTGTGTTTACATCATCGTAACTTAGTGGTTCGGCAAAAAGGAACTGATAGAATAAGTACTAGGCTTACAAAGAATAAGTCCTGGGGTCGATTTGCTCGACTAAAGGCGGTGCTCCAGCATGGCCGCAGTCAAATGATTGAAACAAGTAAAAGAGTAAAAGAGTATATATACATGGTGGAAGTGAACTCATGACTGAGTAAGGCTAATTT
>NC_142934.1:21972224-21982224 GCF_046866305.1 Octopus bimaculoides | reverse complement strand
AAGGGTGGGTTGACCACACCAACATGCTAGAAATATATATATATCCTTATTTGTTTTGCAAGATTTTTGATGTGAAATCGTGTGTTGAAACAGATGTTGTTGTACTTGGGGATGGTCATATTGCCAGTTTATCCAATAAAAACACAGGCACTGTATATTTGGTGTTAATTTTCTTCAGCTTTATAAAATAATGTAATATAATGTAATATAAAGCTGAAGCAAATTAACACCAAATATACAGTGCGTGTGTTTTTATTGGATAAACTGGCAATATGACCGTCCCCAAGTACAACATATATATATACTTTCTACGTTAAATGAAGAAGAAATGATGAATGAAAATTCTGTAAATAATAATAAGAAGAATCCTTTCTTCTAAAAGCACTAGGCCTGAAATTTAGTCGTACTTAATTTATCGACCCTGAAAGGATGAAAGGCAACTTGACCTCAGCAGAATTTGAACTCAGAACATAGCGACGGGCAAAATACCACTAAGCATTTCATTCAGCATTCTCGTGATTCTGCCAACTTGCTGCCTTAATAATAATAATCCTTTCTAGTGGAAGTACAATGCCTGAAATTTGGGGGGAAGGGATTAAGCCGATTACATCGACCCAGTGTGTAACTGGTACTATTTAATCGATCCCGTAAGGATGAAAGGCAAAGTTGACCTCGGCGGAATTTGAACTCAGAACATAATGGCAGATGAAATACCGCTAAGCATTTCGCCTGGCATGCTAACGATTCTGCCAGCTCGCCGCCTTAATAATAATAATTATTATTATTATTAAAATGATAATAATTTCTTTACTGACCACAATAATAAGCTTACAGCTCATAAGCGATCACTGTTTATTGGTTAACGAAAATAGTCTAATATTGTGGGATATAAGCTCTCAACGAAAAAAATGTGGGAATCGAACCACATCACATATAATCGCGATAAGTGTGCTAACCGATTACAGCAACCTACCCACTTTAAACTTATAATTATTATTATTTACAGAATATGCATGTGTGTGTGCACAGATATATACTTACATACGTACAATATATATCACATTACATATAGTGTCAGTTAGATGCAGTATCGGACCAGACTTACATAAGAACGATAGAAAGAATTTTTATTTTTTGTTTTGTTTGTTTTTGTGCTGTTTTGTTTGTTTTTTTATTTTTGCTAAGTGTTGGTGATGTGGGATAGAAGCCTTCAAACTACTCTCGCATTATTTGCAATCGATATCGATCAGTCAAGCAATCAATCAAATTACTCAGACATAAAGAGTATATATATATTAACCACATACATTCTCATACACACATATAGATAGATTTAGATACATACATGCGAACATGTAGATGCATATATATATATATATATATATATATTAAAATTAGGGGTTGTTAGGTGAAGCATTACACACAAATATACATATATATACACACACAACACATACATGTAGACGTATATACATACGTACGTGTATTTATATACGTGTGCATATGAGAAATTTTTATAGGGCGGGAAATTAGCATTAACAGTAATGACAAGCAAAATTATTTGCCATATTTATTTACGGCTTTTCAATCAAAGTTCAAATCCTACTCATGTTCAACTTTGTTGCTTTGTCCTTCCAGGTTCTATAAAATAAAATACCAGCCAAGTACCATGTTGGAATTAATTGACATTTTGCCCCACCATCATACATAAGAGGCCTCGTGCTTGAGCGTACCGTACCTGTTTGATGTGTTGTGTGTGTATATATATATATATATATATATATATATATACACACACACTTACATGGAAAGATAAGTGAAATATTTATATATGTGCGTATCTTATCTATCGATAGGTAAATAGATGAGTGAAATAAGTGGGTATATATACAGATATAAATAAATCTGATGATTGTACATAAAGATAAATAGATTTTCGTCATCATTTGATGTATATGTGTGTATATATGTATTTATTTATATACATTTCGAAATGCATTGGTAAAATATAAAAAATACATATATGTATGACTGCGTGTACATATGTAAGTATACATACAGGTACATTTTTGTATGTACTTTATATGTAAGTGCGGATTGGTGTGTATATGTCGGCTTCACCTATAGATACATGTTTCACGATCTTTTACTATGTTCTTAATTAGCGCCTATAAATGTTTTAATCACACGTGTTACGTACATCTAAACACACTCATACGCATGTACTTATACAAGCTTACGAATATAAACGACCTGAATATTCAAATGAGACAGGTGAAGAAATTGCGAAAATATGGTCTGCTCGACACGACAGAAGGAAGAATAGCAGAAAATAAAAAAGAAAGGGGTACTGCGAGTGTTAACATACGTTTCGGTGATGCTACAAATCTAAATGAAATATATACAAACCGAAATACTAGTGGGATATTAAGTTCTGAAATAGTGAATAATACTGTTAATAATAATTAAATTATATATATATATAATATAAAAAGTTAGAAGGTGCTTCTTTTTCGGATTTATGTTCTATAAATTGCCACGAGGGACACGAATGTTAGACAAAATACAAAATGAAACTAAAAAATAGAGGCAATGTTTTCTAATACTGGTAGAAGATCAAAGATTTTGAGAAGGGGTACAGTTCAATGAAATCGATTTCCTTTATATTTAATTGGGGCAAAGGATGAAAAGCTAAACAGACTTTGACGGGGATTGAACTGGGGTATAATTAAATATTACAAGGTGGCGAAGGTAAAGAATATACACACCCAGTGTTTAGGGTTAGGATTACGGGTGGTGTGCGTATTCTTTACCTCTGCCGTATCTGAACGTTCCGAATTCTGCCACTGCACAGCTTCGTAAAAATAATAATAATAAAATAATGTGGTAATTTTTTGTTTTGGGCCACAAAGGCGACGGATAAGGCGGGTAGTATGAGAAAACTAAAATTACAAAAACGGTAGGGGTTACGTAAAATCGATTGTAAAACAAATAAATAAATATAAGATAAGCGAAGTAAATAATGATTAATTAATTATAATAATTACGGTCTCAGTTATTAAATCAATATCTTTTTTTTTTTAATGTTAGAAATCATCATCATTGTTGTTATGAACTGTTATTAGTGTAGTTTAATTATATTTTTATAGCATACTCCTCAACGTGAACTCCTTTTGTATTGATACCCCGATGTCCATCCACAGAAAAATGAAAAAAAATAAATAAAGACGGAAACAAAAATTATAAGGGTTTATGTATGTTTGACTTACCTGGTTTTCTTCGGGTGCCATGAATACATGGCAATGAAAATCACTGTTAAGTTGAGGTCGGGTAAGATAAGCGAAACATCGCGGTTCCTGGTGAGATTCTGCAAACCTCGACACACCTTGTAATTTGTGTTCGAACACAATAAATTCTTTGGTGTCTGTTTGTAGCGTATTGCTGTCACCTTGACATTCTTGAGACGACAGTGATGGTAGAGCAGCTGTCGACTGAATTGCCGAAGACGTGGTGTTTGTATTAGGGCTAGTGGCTCTGACGTGTTTTGCATGTTCGGAAGAGTCTGCAGAAGAAGTACTCAGGACCTGTACACCCCTGAGACTTATCTCCCGCACTTCCAAACGAATTTCGCGAAAGCCATCGGTTTTCCTCTTCACTTCGGCCACTACCCATGGCATTACGAAATGTGGAGACGAATATCGCTTGTCGATGGTAGCCGACCCTAGGTAAAGTACCTCAAAAACTGTTCGATGGTACTGGTTAGTGGCATGACTACTAGCCACACTATTATTGGTAGACATCTCTGAAGCTATTGTAGACGTTGGTGTTGATGTCGAGGCCTTGGCGCCAGTATGTGTGTGGTGAGTACTAGAAACATTGTTACTGTTACTATAACTGCTGTTGTTATTGTCGTTGTTGTTATTATTATTAATATTGTTGTGATGGCGGTGATGTTGATGTTGGTGTTGGTTAGCAGCTGTATTGGGACTATTGGTTGCACCGCTTTGATCCGACGAAGCTTCAGGGCTCGTCATTAGAGGTGAAGACTCTTCTTCGTCATCTGCTTCTTCCAGAGAATATCTTTTCCCATCCTGCTGCCCAATGTAGCAGGTATTTTTACCCGCCAAACTCATTATAAACGAAGCAAAAGATTGGAAGAATCGACTCGGGTAGAAGTTTCCTTCGATTATTCTTTTCTGTCTTCACACATACGCTTACGCATATGCTTCTCTCTATCTCTCCCACTATATATATGTCTTTTCCTTTCGTTTATCTGTCCATTTATCCATCTATCTATCTATCTATCTATCTATCTATCTATCTATCTATCTATCTATCTATCTATCCGTCTGCCTATCTTTCTATGTACGTCAGTCTGTCTACCTACGCCAGTCTATCTATCTATCTATCTATCTATTTATATACACACATATATACATGTAAATAATACATACGATTTCTAACTTTTCAGTTTCAGCATAGTCCACCGAGATTTCTTATTCTTGTACTGTCCTCTCAATGTATGTAAACCTGTTTGTATATGTGGATGTGTGTACATGTGTATGTATATGTGGATGTGCGTAAATATGTGTATATCGTACATGTGTGTGTGTGTGTTGTTTGCCCTTTTCTCTTCACAAATAGGAAAACGATCAGAATGTTTCAACTTTCGATTGCTCGTAAAATCTTTCTTCTTTTCTCTCTTTAGAGAACACCTCTTCTACCGTCCATTGTGCAGCGACGACTGATGATATTCCACTTCACATCTGGCAACAATCTCCGCTACCTGCTACTACTGCTGCTGTTGCTGCTGCCACTACTATTATTACTACTATAAACAGTGTCTCGAGACTGATTGATATCGTAACATTCACACACACTCTGATATATATCGGTGTATGTGTGTGTGTGTATGTTTACATTTAATAGCTTGGAGGATGACTGAATAGAAAGGGTAAGAGGGGCGTGGGAGAGAGGGAGATAGACACAGCGGTAAAAGAATAATGAGAGATGGTAGCGTAAAAGAAATAGATAGGTATACTGATACAAAGGGAGTGAGAGTGTGATAGCGACAAAAATATGTAGTGAGAAAGACAAAATACACAGACACACAGAAACAAAGAGAGAGGGGGGTAGAGAGAGAGAGAGAGAGAGAGAAGCTGATATGTAGACAAAAGGTGAGATAGAAAGATATTGAGGAACTGAAAAGAGAAACATATAGATCGCTCGACCGACCGATAGAAAAATAGATAGATAGATAGATAGAGATTTGCACAGAAAAGAGAGAGTTTAGCACAAAAGGAAGAGAGAAACTAGCACAGAAGAGAAGAAGAGAAAGACAGGAATAAAAAATGAAGACCAGCTGAGAAAGAGAGGAATATTGTAACAAAGGGAGGGGGATAAGGAAAGAAAGGAAGAATAATGTACTTTTCCTCTTCCCCCCACTACTACTTCTCTTTTATTCTTACTCCTTGTCTTCTTTTCTGTTTTTCTATCTTCCTCGTTCTACAGCTTTTCTCATTTTCCATGTTTTAATGCCCCATTTCCTCTCTAACAATAGATACCTTGGTGCAAACTGTTTGCATATGCAAATATGTATATGCATATATACATACATATATATATATATATATATATATATATATATATATATATATATATATATATATATATATATATACATACAAATATGTGTGTGTGTATTTCTGTATATACAAATACGTACATTAGTGTACAAAAACATATATATATACACGGTTTATTAATAAAGTTTCCCGTTCCCGTTTGTGTATATAAATATACACGAACCGGATGCTGAAAAGTTCCTGGCTTTAAATAAAATAAATTATCGGAGGCTCAATTAATTATGATTTTCTTCAACATGTTTCCCCTCTCAGATTCACACACTTATTGCAGCGGTCCTTCAGTTTTTCCAAGCCCTGTAAAAGAACTCGGAAGGTTCGGCCTCCAATCAGGTCCTTCTCGACATCCTTTAAAGCCAGGAACTTTTCTGTATCCCGCCTCGTATACGTGTATGTATGCATGTATGTATGTATGTATGTAAATATACATAAATACATGGTAGAAGTGAACTCATAATCGAGTAAGGCCAATTTATAAACTCAGTAAATCCGTTCTAACGTTCCGAAAGTCAATGAAGTTGTGTGTGAATTTCTTTTGAGTAGACAAAAGTTTTGCACAGTACTGAACCCATTTTTCAGCGCAACCAACTTATAAAACCAGCGACACAATAGAGGTTGAGACGACCAGAAACTAATTGCGCTTTTCTTTTAATTATGCAAGTTCGCCTCCTCCTCGGAGGAGGAATTTCTAATGAGAACTAGAGGTACTTCACTTACAGTGGTTCACGAACCAGTTAAGCCATAGCTGAGAGCCTAAAATGTGTTACTACTCCGGGTTAGAGTAGATTTGGGAAGTACAGAATGCAGTTTAAAATTATATCTAGGACATACATACATACATACAGACAGACAGACATACATACATACATACATACATACATGCGTGTGTTTGTGTGAGTGCATGGATACGTATTGAAAATTCCTTCTAATATTACATAAAAATTATTTCCGTGACGTCACAGCCTTAACTGAGCCAGTCGTCAATATTGTTTTACAAGTAAACCCCATAATGCTGACAATGCACGTGGGCTGGACGGCTAGAAGTGAATTCATTTCATGTTACATTTAAACACATGTACATGGTTGCCCCATCTCTCTCTTTATATATATATATATATATGTATGTATATAAAATCAAAATAGGTAACAATGATATCCAGAAGTAATGCAGTACGACCGTTTCATGCAACTCCATTTAATTGAACAATTGTATTGATAATACCGTACTAAATTCTGGTGCTTCAACTTAAGTACCATATTCACCTGAATCTAAATTTTTTTTCTATATATATATATATATATATGAATTTAAAATCTGAAAGAGACGCGCTTCTGTTAGAGGCCCGCGAAACTTTAAGTCGCATCGAACCGAATCAAGCTGTTTTAAATAATATATGTAATTACTACTAAATGTGTTGAGTGCCTTTTTCTTCCTTTTGTGCACTCACTGGTACACACACACATACACACACACACCCACACACGCACATGTATGTGTGTATTTGCATGTGTGTGTGTGTGTGAGAGAGAGAGAGAGAGGGACCGCTTTTTAACCGTTGTTTGTTCCTCGGTGTACGCTGATCCGGAGTAGTAGCATTTTTCAGAGTCCCAGCTATGGGGTAACTAGTTTGTTGACAACCGGAAAAGAAGGTCGCCTTAGTTCTTGTTAGAACTTCTTTCCAAGAGAAGGTAATCTAGTATATAGAAAACCTGAAGTGCAGTTGGTTTCTGGTCGTCTCAACCTCCGTCGTGTCACTGGTGTTATAGCTGATTGCGCCAAAAAGTGGGTTCGGTGCTGAGCAACATTTTATCTACTAAAAGAAAATTCTCGCACAGGAACGTCCTAGGCAGTTTTTCATTGGTCTTAGTCGGTCACGAATGTACAGTTAGACGTATAGTTACTAGTGTATGAGTTAGAGTCCACGTAGATTACCATTATCTATTCAGCTTCTAACTTAAAGGGCCCTTCGTTCTTCCAACATATTTCCGTGTATGTGTTGTTGGTGCTGCTGTTGTTCTTTTTTTCTACTACTGTTGCTACTTCTGGAGATCAACTCTGCCTCATAGACTACGATCTCGGAGTTGCATCGACCGCCTAATGGGCACTCACTGTTAACCCGACATGAGCATCTTGTTTAGGGGCGTTCAGAAAAGTCTGTTTTACACTGGGTGCATAGCTGAACGAGTCCCTTAAGTTGGGTCTATTAAATAATCGCCAGCACCTATAGAACTGCTTGAAATGCTCATCTACTATCTTAGAAAATCCTTTCCACGTAGGTTTTGATGTTGAGTGAAAAGGGTGGAGTAAACCAAAGGACCTTATGGTGGCGCATTCTTTTGTGTGTGTTAGGTCCCGACATAAGTTGGATACTATTCTTAAACCCGCTGGCTGCCTAAGCCTCGTTGCAATAGGGGGTCGCAGCGTTCGATATCCTCTTACTGACATCGTTCATCAGGTTTTTAAACACGGTAAGCGAGTAGTAGAAGGTTCTATTATAATATACGATAGCCTTTTAATTGGTTTGCAGTAGGGCCTGTATGAACAGGTACCCAAATTGTAGCCTTAAGACCAAAGGAGCTAACCGTGAGAATTAGGTACTCCCTAAGCCTTTCCAGGATGTGCTCATTTGCGCCTCTAGAGATGGCTAAAGCGTCATCCATGTATAGACCAAATTGAACTAATGGGAACCACTTCGTTAAGGTTTCCCGTATATATATAATCCTACTCGTGAAATTCGTGGTACTTGCGGGCTGATCATCAGCATCGAAGATATGTGTGGGAGACGCGGACACGCATATACATGCGCATATACATATATGCGCACACGCATATACATGCGCACACAGACACAGAGAAACACTCGCACACACTGACACAATCATACATGAACATAACATGTTAGGAATAGTTAAGAAATTCTCGGTTTAAAGTTATAACCAGGACAACCAACCAACCAACCAATCAAGCAAGCAACCAACCAAACAACAAACAAACAAACAAACAAACAAACCAATAAACCAACCGACCGACTAACCAACCAACATACTGCTGTCTGGGGAATCGAAACCATGATCTTGCAATCGTGAATGCAACACCCTTACCACTAGACCACATGACTTCACTACATACATAAATACATACATACATATATACATTCGGTACAAGCATAACAGATCTGATACTGTTCTACGAGACAGGAAACAAAAGTCATGCACTGTTGTGGAGCTCAGCTGCCCAACAGATGTGAATGCACAGTCAAAAGTCCAGGAAAAAGATAACATTTATAGCGAATTAATGCAGAACTTACAGCACTTGTATCCTGACCATGAATTCTCATTTGTACCAGTCATCATAGGTGCATTTGGTTATGTACCAAAAAATTTGAACAAAAACTTAGAAATATCGGTTTCACAGAGAAAGAACAAAAGAAACTGATACGAATTCTTCAAATCTAATCTATTAGTGGCATAGTGAAAATTTGTAAGACATTCCAAAAATACTCCATCTGAGAATATGTGAATAGATGAACACTTTTGTGTTTATGCATCGGCGATTCAACCAACATACCAAATGAAATACATATGTACAAACACCAGGAACTCTCTTAACCCAAGAAGTCTTGTCGCTTTGTTAGCGACCGGCTTGAGCTCTCTCAAGAAGAATTTAAATTAAACCCAAAGAAAATTCATACATACATACATACATGCATGATGATGGCCGTCCACTCGTGACCGAGGAAGACCATTGCCGACCTTCAGGAACATTGTGCACTCTAGGACTAACTTATATTTTACATTTGCGGCTCCGTTGGTGGCTAATGAGCCCTGCTCTTGACAAGCATACACGACTGCAAACATTGCAGACCATTGCATACATACATACATACATACATACATACATATGACAGGCTTTCACACAGTTTTCGTCTACCAAGTCACTCACAAGGCACTGGTCGACTTGAGGCTGCATTAGAAGTTACTTGCTCTTATTGCTGAACCCGAAACTTTGCAATTGGAAAGTCAGCCTCTTAACCATATTCCAATGTCTGTCTGTCTGTCTGTCTGTCTGTACGCCTGTCGTTTTTAAGTGTTATGTTAAGATTTCTTGCCAACGAAGAAAGAGCCGGTTTCTAACTTCGATCCAAAGCTCGTTCATTGGAATTTTAAAAACATCAGCAGGGTAATTATGTGTGGTTGTGTGTATGTGTGCAAGTATCTGGGGTCTGCACATGTGCAGCTTTGTATGTTTTTATTTTGTGTGTTTACTTATACATACAGTTGCAAGTTTAGACATGTGCATTTATACTTATATGCTAAACTTTTGGAAAGTTACACATACTGTCATAATTCCATTAATG
>NC_142934.1:21942224-21969724 GCF_046866305.1 Octopus bimaculoides | reverse complement strand
TTACATTTACAATTCCACCTCTACCACCACGAACACCACCACCACTCCTAACATTTACCTCAATGTTTTGTCAATTCTTGAATTGGTTAATTGTCAAAACTTAACGGCTTCTCAGTACTACAATTCTGCTCAATAAGCCTCTTTCAACACCCTCTTCCTCACCTTGAGTGTTGCTTTTCTCTCCTGCATACCTCTCTCTTCTCCTCTTCAAACTACTATTTTTGGATATGAGAATTCTTATTGTTTTGTTAGTATAGTTTATTGAATGAATCGTTTTGAAATCATGAAGGTGAATGACCTCTCGTTGATCTGTTTGTCAGAATTCTTGTAGGATTTCAGGTAACTTGTTGACTTTGTCAGTCATTGTTTTTATACACATTTAAACACTACTATGATTGTCAAAAATCATAGAAAACAGATAGAACGCCTGATACAAGTCCAGTATTTACTACTCTCTGTATCTCACGTTACTTCAGTTCATTCAGTTGGGCAAAAATGAGTAGCACTTGTATTTCAAATGCTCAGCCTTGTCACATTCTGTGTCACGTTGAATCTCCCTGGGAACTACGTTGAGGATAGGCGTGTCTGTGGAGTGGTCAGCCACTTGCACGTTAATTTCACGAGGAGGTTGTTCCTGTTGATCGGATCAACTAGAACCCTTGTCGTCGCAACCGATGGAGTACCAGTTTACTGTTTTTTTCCCCCTTTTTCTTTTTTAACTCTTGGACAGCCTTTGAAATACATTCCATATCTCAAAGGAACACTACATAAAGAATTATTAAATATCTTAATCTTTCTCTCTTTCTCATAAAGAGAAATTTCATAGATGATAGGAGATAAATTAAATTATAACACTGTCTTTGAAATATTCGACAATGCTAAATCCACTAACCGCAAAAAAAAAAAAAAAAAAAAAAAAAAACCAGAAAGAAAGAAAAAAGAAAACGCTAATTAAATTTCATTTTAACCAAGACCTTGTTTGGATCAAATTCTCTTGTAATTCTCTATTCACCCTTTGCCTTGGAAATACACTGGGCATATTCCCCAGACATTCATACATCCCCCTTTGATACAAGTTTTCAGTTTTTTCAACCACCAAAGTTACCTTGCGACTTATGAAAGAAAGCTTGGTAATTTTTCAGATTAACACCCGCACGATCTTCACTAGGGTGTTAGGGTTAGGGTTTTAGGGTCAGGGTTAGGGTTTTAGTGTCAGGGTTAGGGTTTTAGGGTTAGTCTTTGGGTTAGGGTTAGTGTTTAGGGTTAGGGTTAGGGTTACGGTTACGGTTAGGGACGGAATTTCCTAACCCAAACCCTAAAACCCTAACCGTGTAGTGGCGCGAAATTATAGCCGCCATTGAGGAAGTACTATTCTGCGCATGTGCAGGGGACTTCACCACCGGAAGTCCCTCGAGTTGCGCATGCGTAGTAAAACTCGTACTTAAAGAGAGAGTTTCACTTTGTTAGCGAGTTGAGCCTGAGACCTTCTACGTGACAACACCTCGCTCCTCCACGAAGCACTTTTACACTGTTCTCTGGCAGGTATCAAGGAAGCCCTTAACCTTCCAATACCAAATTACAACTTAATCAGCGGCTAACCCTAACCCTAACCCTAAACCCTAACCCTAACTCTAAAATAACCCTAAAACCCTAAAACCCTCACCCTAACACCCTAGTTAATCTGAAAAATTACCGAAAGCTTTATATTATCCAGAAAGTAAAGCAGCGTGCTGGCAGATTTGTTATTGTAGCGGGGATTCGAACCCTATTCGCTTATACTCGATTAGGCACCACAAGTGAGCCACTTCAGATTGATTTATAAACCGACCAATCAGCTGTGGCGTGATATGGCTTTCTCGAATATTATAAAATTTAACATCTAGTCCCCTATAAACCGTTATTGCTCTTAACCCAAGGCCCAGACAGCCGACAGGTGGGACCGCTTCGGACTTTTGCGTAGACAACACCTCAAACTCGGACACACCACTTGATGTCCCACAGATTGCTTTCTACATTCACAGAGTAGTTTTTTCTCCCTCCCCTCTGACCCCGCAGCAGTCGGCAATTATTAGTATTGTTCGTTGTAAATAGCCAACACCAAATAAATATTTAAATTAAGCGTCCAAGAGTTTGCTTCAGTTATTATTCAGGCAGCCTACAACGACATCCCATGTACAGTACAACTAAGTTGAGATAATGTTCATTCAACAATGATAGTTAAGCCATCCTCTTCGATAATGGCAACTCAAACTTTTGAAGTATATCATCTTTGACCAGTGCAACTCAAGCAACAAGCAAAGTACGCTATGTTAGCATGCCAGAAGGGAATTCCTTTCGGCTTTACAACCTATGTTCAAATTCCGCAGTCACCTCTACTTTTCATCCTTTGAGGACTGGGTTCGATGTAATCGACTAGCACCCTCCCTTAAAATTTCAGGCCATGTGCCTGTAGTAGGAAGAATATTGCTCAGAAAGTACGAAACAAGGGCTCACGGAAAGTCTGAAACAAATATGGATGTTTAGGAAAAGTTATGAAAATGCTTTGGACAGGCAAAGGGTATTATGACTTCATTTTCCCCATAGGGTCAGAATTTTGCTACCTTAGGGAATATGCTGTAAGTGTATAGCTTACGAATACTGAACTAAACAGAGGACCTACTGAAAATACTTTTGCATATAATTAGCCTATTTATTACCAATTCTCGTGGAACTCTAGGTTTCCAGAGAACTCTGGCTGGGAAACGCCGTGCGAGTGAGTTGCAGTCCTTTTATGTTGCTGAAGTTTCAAATGCTACAGAAGTCAGCTTAGTCATCCATCTTTCTGTATTGGGTAAAATAACTACCAGCAAATTGCCGGGGTAGAGTTTATCAATACATCTTCCTTCGAGAAAAACGTTGTCCTCAGATAGAAACCTTTTATTTTAAAACGAGGTTAAGACTAGCAAAAACTGTAAAGAACTACTACAAATCGTTTGACGATATATAGTTACCTTCCTTGTCGTTCTGAGGTAAAAAAAAATGTATATATCTATGGTTGGTTAAATCGATATCTTTGCATAGAAATTTGTGATATTTTGTCTAAGATATCATTATTTAAATATACGTTTAATCTATCGTGTTTCGTGCTCTGAGGAATGAAGGAGTTGGAGCCACCCGAGAGGCGCAACGAGGCAACAGAGCCACCATTAGGTCCCTGGCAGATGAACAGGGGCGCGAAGCATTCGAGACTGAAAGGATGTGTGAAGCCTTTCAACAACACTTTGCCCGACTGTTCGGGACAACTGGTGGGTCAGAACGCAGAGTGGACTTTAGTGCCTACCTGCATGGCCTGTCACGATTCTCAACAAGAGAAGCGAAGTGTTGTGAAAGACCCATCACAGCCGCGGACGTACGGGATGCGATGGCAGGCTACGCGGGAGACAAGTCACCAGGCTTGGATGGTCTGCTTGGATGAATGTATGAATGCCAAGAGCATGATAAACAAGAGCAAAAATCTCCAGCAAGGTCGTTGGTATGAATATAAATCCACTTTCATATTCTGTAATCGACCTCCAGGGACGATCTTTTTGCTTTTATACAGCAGCATTAACCTAGGATGTTCCACCAAAAATTTTGGATGAAGATCACTGATATATGCGAATCTAAAGACATTTATATCCATTCCAATGGAACCGTTGATTTATACAGTCTGACAGGGCAACTCACTGCACCCATTTGTTTTTAGAGTTGTTGTTGCTGTTGGGGTCCTTATTGATGCTACTACTACTACTACTATTGCTACTGCTACTGCTGCTGCTGCTGCTGATGATGATGATGTCATTGCTACTGTTGTTGCTGCTACTGATGCTACTCCTGCTGGTATTGTTGCCGTTGTTCTAGTTGTTGTTCGAGTAGTTACAGCATACTAACTGACCGTTCGACGAAAGTGAAACCTAAAGAAAATATGTCTGAAAACGCTGGTAGAAGTTACATACTGAAATAAAGGCATTTCACAAAAGCGAAACTAATGTAGGTAAACACTTGTATCGCGTACTAATTATTTCCAATAAGAAAAAAAAAAAAAAAGAAAAGAAAAGAAAAGAAAACGAGGCACATATCTTTTGGAATTTTCAGAAAAGTTTTGCGAATTTATATTCTACACACCGGAATTCACACAAATATGCAAAAGCCGGAATAATATTTTTTGTGATTTAAGTGCTATTTAGCTGTGATTTTTAGCACATCTCACGACTACTTGATGCCTTCCTCATTTCTTTGTCACTTTGACATATTTATGTTTTTCAATATTTTCTCCCCTCAGGCGGCGAGCTGGCAGAAACGTTAATACGCCGGGCGAAATGCTTAGCGGTATTTCGTCTGCCGTTACGTTCTGAGTTCAAATTCCGCCGAGGTCGACTTAGCCTTTCGTGGTCGATAAATTAAGTACCAGTTACGCACTGGGGTTGATGTAATTGACTTAATCCCTTTGTCTGTCCTTGTTTGTCCCCTCTATGTTTAGCCCCTTGTGAGCAATAAAGAAATAAGAAACGTTAACGCACCGGGCGAAATGCTTAGCAGTATTTCGTTTGTTTTTACGTTCTGAGTCAAATTCCGCCGTGGTTGACTTTGCCTTTCATCCTCTCGGGGTCGATAATTTAAGTACCAGTTGCATACTGAGGTCGATCTGATCGACTGGCCCCCTCCCCCTAAAATTTTGGGCCTTGTGCCTAGAGTAGAAAAGAATATTTTCTCCTCATAAAGGTGGTGAGCTGGCAGAAACGTTAGCACACCGGCTGAAATGCTTAGCGGTATTTCGTCCCTGTATGTGCCGTGTTCAAATTCCACCGAAGTCGACTTTGCCTTTTATCTTTTCGAGATCGATAAATTAAGTACCAATTGCGTACTGGGGTCGATCTAATCGACTGCCACTCTCCCCCAAATTTCGGGCCTTGTGCCTAGAGCAGAAAATAATAGTTTTCTCCCCATAAACACATTTAATGGTCTTTTGCTGGAATTAAAAAAAATTTGCACTGTCCGTATTTTAAACTGATTTAAAAAACAAAATGGAATAATTAAGTTTTTTTTTTCTTAACTCGAAAAATTATATATATATCTTTTTTTTCATAGTCGTATGTGTAGAAGACAAATTCGCAAAAAATTTTCTGGAAATCCCCCAAAATAAAAGTTATGAGGGGCCATATGGGGGTGCTAAAACCAGAATTCTGCCAAAAATTTAATTTGATCCACAATAATTAATAGTGTTGATGCTCAATATACACCAAGGCTCCACAGCGATTTTGCTCAGAAAGTGTTGGGCGAATGGACGAGAAAGCTGTTTGGCTTTGCCAAGGGTGATAACTCTCATCGCATGAAGGGTCTTGAATTTATAAGAGAAAGTAAAAAATTAAAATACGAATAATTAGTGAAAAACAAATTAATAATTTTAATAACAATTAACAGTATTGTATAAAACAAAAAGGAAATTTGTGATGATATTGACATTTATTGGCATATATGCGTGTGAGACATAAGAAAAACTTATAAAGATTAAGTCAAAATTAAAAATATAATAAATATATTTAAGAAAATTCGTTCTTACACCGTGTAACAAAAGGCTATGATCAGAGACGTTCCAGGGTTGCTCATCTCGTATTTTCTGTACATACCATAACTCATAGGTGACAAAACAAATTCTGAGCGGAATGCTGCAAGCGAAATTAGCGATTTGGAGGTTGAAAACACCACAAAACTCTACAAAGAATATCGAACAAAACGTTTCGTTGCAGAGTATCCTTAGTTTGCTTTGAAAGATCACAAAGGAACCCTGCTATTAGAATGTTTAATTCAACCAGTTCAGATATAGGATGTATAAATGACATTATTTTAGACAGAATGTTATTCATAGTTAAGAGTAGAGTCAAACTAGAACTGACAAAATAGCCAAGTAGGAATCAACTGGTTTAATGAAAACTTTAATAAAGTAGATAGGTTTATACAATTTGATGTAAGCAATTAGTATAACATAATTACTCTTCATTTACCTATTGAATTCACCAATTCCATGACCATTCTTGATTATTCTGAAATTATCATTTTGAAAGTGAGGAAAACTGTGATTGATTTCAGAAGCTCGCTTTAGATAAAAAGAATTGAGAATCTCATAAGATGTTAGTATGGAGTATATGATTCTGCAGAAGTAACTGAACTGGTTGAACAATATGTGCTGAATGAATCCAAATTGAGATTTCCTATACCTCAAACAGGATTGTACCTTGACGGTGGAGAGATTTCCTATACCTCAAACAGGATTGTACCTTGACGGTAGATTACTTACTCTTACAAACTATAATCCACAATAAGCCTATCGAATTAGAACGAGGTTGATTATTGGGATTTGTATAACTCTAGACCACAAGCCCGGCTATAGTTACTTAATATTTTAAATTTTTAACCTTAACCAATATAATTATCTATGTCAATGGTCCTCAAACAATTTAACGATCGGCCATTTTCTTTTACAAATACTTTTTGACGTACTCTCCCGATGATTCAATGCACCCCTTTATTTGAACGTATATACATGTAATATCAGCCTATAGTAATTTACTTCCGGGTACTTGTTTGATCGATGGCAGAGATGCATACATGTTCACGGCTCATACTTTGACTAATTAAACATTTCTATTGTTAATTTTTCCAGAATAAAATCATGTTTCGGAAATCGGCCATTATTTTCAGAACAACTTTTTTTTTTTTTTTTTCAAAAAGTGCAACAAAATGCCAATCAATATTTAAAAATTTTTTCGATTCTTGTCTCTAACTTTTGATGGTTCAACATTTTAAACCTAAAAAATTAGGTGGACTGAACCACGTTGTACAAGTGGATGAAAGCCTGCTTTTCAAGAGGAAATATGAGGTTGGCAGAATGGTTGAAAAGTTTTGTGTGATAGGCTTTTACGATGTCACTCAGAAAAAGGGCTACCTGCAACATTATAACTGATAGAAAGGCTGAAACGTTAGAAGCTGCAATCATTGAAAATGTGGAGCCAGGAACTACGATTTTCACGGATATGTGGCCCATTCTGGTCACGGATAAAACGTAGACTGAAATATAAAAGTGGATTATGTGGTAACATGAAATGGTCACATATTTATGAGCCAATGTACCGTGATTATTACGATATGAAGTATGGGAATTCGTGGGAGAACTTTCAGACATTTATCAAGCATATAGCCGAAATATATCCAGTGATTTCAGAAAGGTAAAGGTTACAGTTTTTTTTTTCTTTTTGCGTTTAGCTGTTATTTCTAGCATATCAAGTTTCCCTCAGTGTCTAATCCCAATGTGCACCTTTTTTAAAATTTATTTACGTTGTTTAGAAAATAAAAATTATTTTGTTCACAAAATTTAATTAAAAGAAAAAAAATGTATGAAGTTAACAAAAACAGATAGTGTGTTATTTTTATTCCTTCTACCTATCTACGTTGTTTAGAAAAGAAAAAAGTAATTTAAAAAAAATTATTTACTTTGTTTAAAAGAAATTATTTACTAATTTGCATACGCGCGCATGCGCACATATGTATTCATTTGCGCTCGCGCTCGCGCGCACTTTTCGTAGGATCGACCACTCACGACTAGCTTGCGCGGACGCGCGACTGCGCGTTCGGGTCCGCTCTGCTTGAGTAGTACCCTGTTTTGTCCAATTTTCAAGCTTGATTTTTTAAAACGGTAAACACTGTGAAGGCAATAAAAATACACTAAAACAGCTTTTGCTATATATGAAAAATATGTAAAATATTAAGACAAATGGCGAAAAATATCTATAATAAAATTCTAATTGAGAGATATAAATTTTTATTAAAACAAATCGCGCGGGTGAAGTAAATCTCGTTATATGAAGAATCAATACATGCGGGTCGAACATAACACAATGTGCGGTTGTCATGGTAACAAACTGTTAATGCCTCGCTGTCTGTTGATTGGCTGAAATTATCCAAATTTCCCAACCTTAATTCCAAATAACATCAGATTCATTAATTTACGAGATAAATTAATTGATTGATCGTAATAAAAATTCAGAGTTGCATTGATACACCAAAACTGAAAGCAATCTGAGTAAAATTAAAGGGGGGCTCATTTTGCGAATGAAAAAGACTATATCCACCATTGCTAATTAGGCATATTTCTGGCAATTAAATTCGTAATTACTTGATAGTTTTAACTCATTTTCTCATAAAAATGGAGTTGTGGTTTCTCTTATGGGAAGCAACTCCATTTTCTATCGCGAAGGTGATGAGTCAGCTATATTGTTCTAGGGGAGATAATCCCAACGTCGACTGCATTAGTACATCCTCATAAACACATGTCTGTCTGTATGGGAGAATTTACGAAAAAAAACAAAAAACAACAGACGAGGACAGGTGGTGTAAACAACAAAAGGATGTATTAGTTTAACGCTCGGGAATAGAGAAAGTCTTTAACGTTTCGAGCTACGCTCTTCAACAGAAAGAAATAAAGAGAAAAACAAGGAGAAAAAAATTGTATGTATGTACGTGTGTATGTATGTATGTATGTATGCATGTTTCTTCTATTTTTTTAATTATTATAAATCTTCCACTGAGGAGGGAGCCGATTTCCGGGAGGAGCCTTTTGTGTAAAAAAAAAAAAAGCAACTCCATTTTCTATCACGAGGGTGGGGCGTCAGCTATATTGTTCTAGGGGAGATAATCCCAACGTTGACTGCATTAATACGTCTTACATATTTTAAAGTTTTCAATATTTTTACTGTTCCACTGACAGATTGGACTTGTAATGTACGAATCAACCGGTCAATTTCTCTTTCTGAAAATCCCAGTTTATCCAGAGTCTCCTTTAAGCATTTACTAGTAAAACCTAGTGCTTCAATCATTGGTATGAATATGAATTCATAGTCTGGATATAGAAACTGGAGGTTTCGAAGCAGTTGTCCACAGATATCCTCTTTTTCTTTCATTTTCAAAGAGATATTTATATCTCCAGGGCAGCTAACCCCTATGATGGTACATACCTTTGCCCCAAACACAATATCTGGCCTGTTATGCTTACATTTGACAAAAGCTTTGAAGGGGATATTTCACCAGTATTCTTTGATTTGGTGTTTATGAATGTATTCCGCAACAGAGGAATTTTCTAAGTTTATTTCAGGACAGTCTTTTTTTGTGGATGGCATTGTAAATTGTTTTAGCAACAACATCGTGCCGAATAGGGAGGTTATACCATGACGACATTTTAGGACAACTGTTAATCACATGCGTAATGTCTTTCACAGAAACATGACAGAGACTACATATGCGGTTGCACCTTGGGATTACAAGAGCGTCACTGTCTCTCTTGTTCACCAGGTACTTTGTGGCAATCTCCTATTCCTGGATTGCAAACACATGGCCTTCAAAGTGTAATGTGATGTAGTGGTCTTGCGTCCAAGAGAGGCTACACTTTGTGTCAATTCTACTGTCTTTTTCAAGCTTCAGGGCAACATACTTATGCATGGTGATTTTTTTTTTGTATATTGAGTACTTTCCATCCAGGTCTTCTCTGAGGTAAGAGAGCCCAGCTGTTTTGGGGCTGTATAAGAGATCATCAGGAAGAGAGTGTTTCTGAATTTATGAGAACGTAAAAAGAAAAATATGAATATGTAAAAAATAAATTAATATTTTTAATAATAATTAACTGTATTCTATGAAACAAGGAGAAAATTTGTGATATTGATATTTATATTTATTGATACATATGCCAGTGGGTCGTTTACACAAGAAAAACGTATTATAAAAATTAAAACAAAATTTAAAATATCAAATATATTTAAGAAAACTCGATCTTAACAGTCAACTCTCTTAATTAAAAAAAATTAGTGCTGATGTTAATAATATAAAGATCTTCAGCCGTTAACAAAAAAAAAAAAAGAAAACCCAGTCAGCTGGGTGTTAACAACTGTGGAGAAAACGAATATGACAAAAACAATTGGTGCAAACGGTTCGGAAGGACTTTCGGAAAATTCACGAGATCCGAATTTTCTAGCATAAATTTCGGGAAAATGGATATATATTGATTTTTTTTTTTTTTTTACGGAAATCCACGTTTTTTGGTTATGGCGGATCCGATTCTGAAAAAAAAACAATTTTCAAAAATCGCTTTTTCCAAATTTCAATTTAGACAGCGGGACGGCGGGGAGGGGAATTTGGGTCGGAGTTTTTCATAAAAAAAAAAATTGAAATTAAAATGAATTTGTGTTTATTTTTTTCCATATTCTTAATCTTCGTATTTTCCCACGTAGATTGATTGAAGAAAGAAAATTCGAATTAAAAGTTTTTTAAAAAAACTCAAAAAACATTTTAATTTCACGTGAATTACTTTGTCATATTACTTTGCAGAAAGGTGAGTAGATTGTCTCTCATTATGTTATCAATTTTGTGAGATTTAGCTGTTATTTCTAGCTTGTGGATAGCCTGCTTGAAGGCCAACGCCGTAGAATTGTGAGGGGAAAGGGTTGGGGTATATATATGTTGTTTTTTTTTGTTGTTGAAAAATTGAAATTTTACAAACAAATTTTTTTCAGAATCGTAATCTTCGTATGTTTCTATGTATTTCGCATTAAAAAAAATTTTTTAATCCAGAAAAAATGAAAAATGAAGGAGGAGTATGGATGCGATTTTTGAAAAAAAAAAATTTTCAGAATCGGATCCTCCATAACCCAAAACGTGGGATTCCGTAAAATTGAAAAAGCAATATATATTAATTTTTCCGAAAGTTATGACGGAAAAATCGGATCCTGTGAATTTTTCTGAAAGTCCTCTCCCTCCCCGCAATTTTTTTTTGTCATATTCGTTTTCTACACAGTTGTTAACACCCAGTGGACTGTTTTTTCTTTTTTTAGTTTTTGTTAACGGGTGAAGATCTTTATATTAACCCTGATGTTTTTATTTATTCCGCACTATTACCGCGTGTGACTCTAGAGGTGAATGCATGTTTATAAAAGGAAATATTTTTGGTATAATTAAGATATCTTGTTGTCGAAAGGTACTACTAAAGCAGCGCGGACCCGAACGCGCAGTCGCGCGTCCGCGCTAGCTAGTCGTGAGTGGTAGATCCTATTCCTAACCCTAACCCTAACCCTAAACACGTATTCATTTGCACACGCGGGTTAGGGATAGGGTTAGGGTTAGGGTTAGGATCGACCACTCAAGACTAGCTAGCGCGGACGCGCGACTGCGTGTTCGGGTCCGCGCTGCTTATATATATATATATATATATATATATATATATATATATATGTAAGGGACGACCGTGCGAACTCATAAAGGAGAAATAGTGACGAATGGAAAAACAGAGGACTCCTTTTATTTAAACGTGTCACACGGTCGAACATACAAATATATATCAATGGATGATATACGTGATATGTTATGCGACGATAACATAGATGACCAGCAATGAAAGACCGCAACCGTATTAGATGAATAACAGAGATATTTATTGTAGTGTTAAAGATGTATGTCTGTGTGAGAGTGTGAATGCGACATATAAGAACATAATCAAAGACAGGCCGTCATACAAAGAAAAGTGTGTATGTGAGTGATACATGTGTGTGAGTGTTTACAGCAGATAGAAAGAGAGTCAATAACACGTGAACAATTATACCAGTTCGTTAGTACACTATAGGAAAAGTTCTGTATGTGAAAGTGAGGAGAGGCTGAGTGTGGCAGTGCTGATCACTAGTTGTGATGTCGTGGCATCGATGCCGGGCCGTGATTCTTGTTATACAGATGTTCGTCGCTGGCTGAGAATTTCTTGTCTGTTTAAGAACTCTTGTCTGTTTATTTACCGTGGTGAAGCTGAGTCACCTAACAGAATCGAAGAGAGGTTTGGTTTGGTGTACATAGAAGGTCGTGTAGACGCTGGTGGAGATTGTTGCTGGTTAGTAGTAATCGTAGAATCGTGTTGGTCATGATGATGATGCTGGATAGTAGTAGTAGACTCTTGTTGCTGATGTGGCGACGGCGGAGGTCATCGTGGCTGGACGAAGCTGCTGAAGTGGTCGCTGGCTGCTGCTGCTGTCGTGTGGTACACGGAACGGTTCTCAAAGAGAAACTGGACCGAGACAAATTATTGGGTATGAGTTAAAGCTATTTATAACAAACTATGGGCTCCCGATGGCTTCAGAATTTTACTCTATCACGTGACCTTATTAGGGGCCGTGATTGGTCAGTTTGCGTTCTGGCGGGAAAGGTTCGAAGAAGTTGCCGATTCGAATAATGATCAGTCACGTGATGACAAGGTTAATGGGTTCTCTACTACGCTCGCATTTATTTATATTTAAATGAGAAGATTGTATGTAATGGCGATAGTAGTTTGTATCTAAAGGCGGGAGGTAGTTTCACTACATATATATATATATATATATATATATATATTAAAATAGGCCGTGTGTTTATATATAAATGAAAAAATATTTCAATAAAGAATTCACCAAGAGCATTTTCTTTTTTCTTTTCTTCATTTTCACCCAGTTCTTTGTCATGTCACTCACGGAAGACCGAAATATTTGAAGAGGGTAAGTTGTCAGAGTCAATATTTAAAGACATTATATTGCAAGAATCTACCATGATTTTGTCCGCATATTCTTGATTGAATGGCAGTCTTTTAGTGTCCTGTTTTGTAAATAAATCCTGATTAACAACTTGTCCGAGATACGACATGTTTTAATCTGAAACTCCAATATCAACGTATAACTAACGGAGAATATCTAGTTCTTGAATATGGTTTGAGATAAGGTTGAGAAACGCTTCTTTTCGTAGGACTCTTTAAAAACTTAATAAAAACATGCGAAGAAATCAAGGTGCCCACATGGCAAGCTGCTTTATATCGCAGAACGAGAACTATTTCATATTTGAGTCACGGAACGTTACACTCGAACCGTCATTCGCTGTTGTCAACTTGGGAACAAAATCACCTCGTTTTAGAGAAACCGGAATCTTGAAGTTTGGTTGACTTTTTTCAACTTCTTTGAATACATGAAGTCTCCTGTTGTCGGAGCTATAGTATTTCCCGTCTTTTTCGTAAACGTCAATAGATGGGAAGTCGTTTGGCGATTTCTTACCAACTTTAATATCATGAATAGCATTTAATAATGGTTCCCCGTTTTGAAAAGAAGACTTAATAGTATCTTGAGAATAACGGATATCTCTTGGATTCATTTGTTGGTTAGCCATGTTGGTTTACAAATATCAACTTCGTATTCAATGAAGAAGTAACTGTTGTGGGTAATAAGAATGAAAGTGTTTTGGTTAGTATATAACTCGTGATTTCTATATTTGACGGAGAAAACAGTTTTAAAAACGTAGAATCAAAATTTATATTCACGTCAGTAGATAGCCGGTCCTTATTTTATCGAATCGAATTAATGAAATTCAAAGAAGGTTGACAGACTTGTATAATCTTGGACACTATCCGGAGGTATTGAAATGTGTTCGTAGAGACAAGTGTTTCGTGGTGACTCAATCCTGTCTAATCAAGTGTAGGCGAAGTTCAGTAAATATATATTGAAGTGGCGGTGGTGGTGGTTGGTGTGTAGGACGGGTGTGTTGTTTATGCCCATGTGTGTGATTGTATGCGTGTCTGTGTGAGTGTGTTGTGTTGGTGAGAAGTGTATGTGTATGTGGGTGTGTGTGGATGTGCGTGTGTGTGTGGGGTTGTGAGTGTTAGGTATGGGTGCGTGTGTGTGTGGGGTTGTGAGTGTTAGGTATGGGTGCGTGTGTGTGTATGCGCGTGTGTGTTTATGTGTGTCTGTATGTGTGTGCACGTGTGTGTATATTTTTTGTGCGTGCGTGTCTGTGTATATTGTGTATGTTTTCGTGCGTGCGTGTGTGTTGTGTATGTGAGTGAGTATTGTGTATGTGAGAGGTGTGTTTATGTGTGTGTGCGTGCGTATGTGTGTGAGAGCGTAAGGATGTGTGCCAGGTATGTGTGTTATTTTGTGTGTGCACACCTCTGTGTGTGTGTGTGCATGCGTATGCGGCTGTGTATGTAGGCGTGCGCGTATATATGGGTGTGTGTGTGTGTGTATAGGGCTGTGTAAGGTGTGTGTCTCTACCACTGTGCGTGTGTGTGTGTGTATATACGTGCGTTCGTCTATATGTGTGTGTGTGAGGGCGCGCATGTATGTTTGTCATGTGTGTGGGCGGTATATATGTAAGGTGTGTGGGAGGTGTGTGTGTTAGGTGTATGGGAGGTATGTGTGAATGGGGGTATGTATGGGTTATGTGTGCAAGGGTGTGTATGCTTGGGTGTGTGTGTGTGTGTATGTTTGCGTGATTGTTAGCGTGTGTGTGTATGCGCAAGTGTGCGTGTGTATGTGCGTTTGTATAAGTGTGTGGGCGAGTCTGAGCGTGTAAGTGCATGCATATGTGTTGTGTGTGTGTGGTGTGTTGGGGAGTAGGTGTGCTTACATGTGTGTGTATGGGTGCGGTTTTTTTTGTGTGGGTATGTGTGCGTGTAGGAAGGGATGAAATAAATTGTGGAAAATTATAGTGATTGTAATAAAAAAGTGAATAATGGATATAATGTAAAGTGGATGGGGGGGTGGTAAAAAAATATATATATATAAAAAAATATAATAAAGAAAAGTGTTGCATTGTCGTAAAGGGGAGAGTCATAAGGAGGAGGGGGCTGTGTTGAGTCCGAAGGGGAAAGATGATCTAAGGTTAAAAATATAGCGCTGTTTCAAGTGGAGTCGCGAGGGAGTGGACCCATGGTGCAGGGCGAGGCCAAAAACGGAGATGTTAGAGGGGGAGTGGTTGGCCAAGTGGAAGTGACGGGCGACGGGGGAGTCCGAACCTAGCCGAACGTCCCTTAGGTGTTCGGTGAAACGGTCGGCCAGCTGGCGGCCCGTCTGCCCCACGTAGAGTTGGTTGCATAGGTTGCATTTGATGCAGTAAATTAGGTTGGAGGAAGTGCAGGTGAAACTGTGTGGAATGTGAAGAGTGTGTAGGTTCGACCCTGTGACAGAGTTGGTGATGAAGGGGCTTATGAAATTTATACATAAATATTTGCTTAAAATAACATATATTTTTACATTTATTTATTTAACAGTATTTAACAAATAGGTTTATTGTCAATTAAAAGATTTCGATTAAAAAACATATATAAAATCAAATTGCCCATAAAAAGACCCCCTGTCTTGTCCTTGCGGACCCCCTTTGGTCTGTGGACCACAGTTTGAAAACCCCTGATTTAAAGGACGATGACCAATGGAAGAGGTTTTCCTTCACAACCAATCTACCAAGCATGTGGTTGCTGAAAATCAACACTAAATTAAAAGAAAGCATGCATACATATGCACATGCATACATACATACATACATACATACAGGGTGGGTGAAAAGTAACTAGGCATTAGAAATTACTTAAAGAACTTTTAGTATCACTGAAGTCCTGACAAAAACATTTTTTAAACAAACAACACTAATGAAAATTTCTTATTTTCTCATTTCTTATTTTGCAGATGGCCAGTCACTTGATTGTTCAGGAGCGAACTAACAAAGCATCACGCTATGAAGTGTGGAATTCCAATATTTTGGTTCAGAGATGGTGGCATGCATGGAAAGGTAAGCATGCAACACTACGTCCAGAGACAACCAAATCCTGATCAGCAGAGAACGTGATAACGGTGCAAGAAACGTTTAATTGCAGCCTGCAAAGAATCAACACGTCAAGTGGCTCATGAAAGTAGACTAACAAGACACAATATGTACAGTGTTGTATAAAGAATTGAATTTTCATCCATGGAAACCCCATTGTGCACAGGAGCTAAAAGCTGAAGACTGTGACCACAGAAGTCCAGAACTTTAAAAAGTCCAGATCTTACTCCATGTGATTTTTACCTGAGAGGTTACACAAAAGAGGTGTACAGGACAAAACCTTGCACACTGGACAACTTGGAGACATGGATTCAGGAGGTTCTCAATGATATCCCACACAATGTCCTTCAGAAGGTTGTTCATTCCATCCCTGGCCATTTGAGAAAGCTGGTTCATGCCACTGGTGCTTACATTGAAATATATAGATTTACTTTCATTTTCCCATGTAATAAAGAACATATATGATTTATTTCAATAAATTTGTAAAAGGAATATGGATTTTATTACCAATTTTTAATGCCTATTTACTTTTCATCCACCCAGTACATACATACATAAATACATACATACATACATACATACACACATACATACATACAGGCCTTTTGTGACACCCTTACAGGCCTTTTGTGACACCCTTAAAATCAGGAACTTTTGAGCACACACTTGTACATACATACATAGATAGTGGAAGTCAACTTCTGACTCTGCAAGATGGCTTTCTAAACTCATTTCACTCGAGGAAGCATCTCAAGTTTAGTCTCTCCATCTCCAATGACACCTCATATGTCCTTATACTCCAACCACAAGTCGGCCTTCCAGCAACATCCCAGCTACAGGGAAGTTGAGTCTTACAATATCAAATGACTCCACTGGCTAACCCACAAATTCTACTATACAAAGTGTGCGAGAGAACATGCTGGCTATCACATTAGTAGAAAGGGGCACCCCCGTGATCATGCTTGTTGCTGAATAGACCTAACTTTGAGAAGTCGACACAACCACATTGGTGACACGAGGACTGTTTCGTGCCCTTCTTAGATTGAGGGGTCATGTCCTACATATATTTTCCAACATGGTTTAATTCAGTATAAGTAGACCTGTTGTTCACGAATTTTCAAATTACGAGTATAAGTTCAGATCAGTTAATCATGATTTTATTCAACATATTCCCTCTCAGGTGCACATACTTATTGCAGTGGCCCTTCAGTTTTTCTAAGCCCTGTAAATGAACTTGGAAGTTTCGGCCTCCAACCAGGCCTTTTGCAACACCCTTAAAAACAGGAACTTTTCAGCACCCCCATTTAATACTTACATACTTAATTTTCTTGTGGGTGACTTCAATATTTATGCTAAAAATGTTAAGAGTGCCAAAAAAAAAAAAAAAAAAAAAAAAAAAAACACAGCTAGAATTAATAACAAAATTTCCAGCTGACATAGGATTGAAATTTTGCCAAAAGAAATGTTCATATTTGATTTTTCAATATGGAAAATCAGCCCCCATTCCCAAGATTCAAAACCTGTGCATTAATTGTTTCACCATCTCTCCTGTTTCACATAAAACATTCTACAAGCACCTAGGCATTGATGAAATTATATCACATGAAGGCAATGTGAATAAAGATAGATTGAATCAAGAGTACAATACTAGACTTTAAAAAGTGTGGCAATCGGAACTCTCCTTGTACAAGACAATATCCCAACATTTGAGATACTTGACTGATTTGTGGAGGAAATCCACCCCATAGACATTAAATCCCACAAGATACTGGCATCAATTGAAAATCTTCACAGAAACAGTGATATCGACAGATCCTAACTAAGAAGAGACGAAGAAGATAGTGAATTGGGATCAGTGGAGACAGCCTTCGAATGTCATCTAGTCTCTCTCAGACAGCACTTCTGGGGACATTGTTGTTTGGGACAGACAAGTAAAAGTATATACCATCATAATTCAGCTGTCCTGCTGATGTAAATATTTCTTTGAAGAGCACAGAGAAAGAAGACAACTTAGGACTGCTTTGAAAGCTCCAGCTTCTATATCCAGATTCTGAATTCACATTTATGCCAATAATACTAGGTGCACTTTGATTTGTGAGTAAATGTATATGAGACAATCTGGTTAACTTAGTGTTTCCAGAAGAAGAAATCAACCAACTAACTCGCTCAGTACATGTGCAATCTGTGAGATAGTTAAGCTATATAAAGATATAAACTATGTATAGATATTTGTCTACATATAGGCCTCTTTGTCTTTTCCAAGTATTAATAAACCCACTTGAGCCTGTACAAATCCTACGCTAGCATCTTCATCTAAATAATCCCATTTAGCCGAGAACCACTTAAACTACTTACACGCAAACATTCACCTCCCAACCCCCATTCGCTTTACACACTCCATAATAAATTATTTTACACCTACACAGGGCTTCCTCCATTACTACGAACTTCCTACAACTTTAAGACCTAAAGACACATAAATTCCTTACTCACCCTGGACTGAGTAATCTGGATAGAGTTAATATAGGATAAAATTTTCAAAAAATTTTATTAGTGGCCAGCATATTAAAAAATACCTTTAAAGGTGAAAATTATAAACAATTTTATAAGGGCAAAAGAAAAAATTCCTATCCCAAATATGCTGAGAATAGACTTTAAATCGTCAATAACCACATATAATTCATCACTATAAGAATGCGTTTCGAAGCAAGCTAACAGAAATTTCTAAAAAATTCCGTTATTACCGAATCGGTCCAATCATCATCAGTAAATACGTTAAGAAATAAATGAAATAGTTACTTGCACTCATGGAAGAAGCAGATGCAAAGCCATAAGTACACTTAAGTACCCCAAATATATCCAAACAGAAATTTTGCAGTATACCTCAAGATACGTGCAACCTGACTGAAAATTCTCATAGAGTAAGAGACAGTCTGGAAGTGAATGGTAATAAATTTACATCTAATATAGGATAAAATTTTCAAAAAATTTTATCAGTGGCCAGCATATTAAAAAATACCTTTTAAGGTGAAAATTATAAACAATTTTATAAATAAGGGCAAAAGAAAAAAATCCTATCCCAAATATGCTGAGAATAGACTTTAAATCTTCTGGACTGTCTCTTACTGTATGAGAATTTTCAGTCTGATTGCACATGTCTCGAGGTATACTGCAAAATTTCTATTTGGATATATTTGGGGTACTTAAGTGTACTCATGACTTTGCCTCTGCTTCTTCCATGGGTGCAAGTAACTATTTCATTTATTTCTTAACGTATTTACCAATGATGAGAAGAAAATTCTTTATGAATTAACTCAGAAATTGGACCGATTCAGTAATATGGGAATTTTTTAGAAATTTCTGTTAACTTGCGTTGAAATGCATGCTTATAGTGATGAATTATATGTGGTTATTGATGATTTAAAGTCTATTCTCAGCATATTTGGGATAGGAATTTTTTTCTTTTGCCCTTGTTTATAAATAAGGGCAAATTTTGGCATTGAAAGCTACACAAATGCCAGGACAGGTCGACACTGCACAATGCCATCACGCTTTAGGACCAGTTACTGAAACATCCTGGGTTTCAGGGGCCCACAGCTTTTTAATATTCTCCTAAAAAGCCTGAGGGACCTACACAAAGTGGATGTAGGTATTTTCAAATCAAAACTGGATTTCTTCCTGTTGAGAGTCCCAGATGAACCTACCTCGCATCAAGAGGTGTAAATGAGGGTAGTGACATCAAACTCCCTTATTCACCAAATGCCACATATTAGAGGAGCCTCTCAATAATAAGAGTAGCAAAATGGCAGTGCCCCAGCATGACCGCAGCTCTGAGCTGAAACTAGATAAAAATATATAAAGGGTTGGACAAAATAATGGAAATACCTATCATCATAGCATCAGATATCATCAAAAAAAAAGTAATTAAAATTCATTAAAATGACAGATCAATTGGACTTTCAAAGAAGTCAAATTGTTGGTGCTTGTATGGCAGGCGCTAGCATAATGAAAACAGCCAAAATGTTTGGTGTATCAAGAAGTACTGTCTCAAAAATAATAATAGCCTTTGAGAAAGAGGGAAAAACCATCTCCTCAAAACAAAACTCCGGAAGAAAACCAAAACTTTCTGATAGGGACCGTTGGACTCTTACGCAAATTGTTAGAAAGGATCACAAAAGTACAGCTCCCAAAATTACAGCAGAGCTTACAGTTCTATATTCAAAAGATGAGGAATTATGTACATTATTTACATTAAACGGATATTTGTCCTCATCTTGTTTGTTGTTAACACAACGTTTCGGCTGATATACCCTCCAGCCTTCATCAGGTGTCTTGGGGAAATATTGAAAATTTCCCCAGGACACCTGATGAAGGCTGGAGGGTATATCAGCCAAAACATTGTGTTAACAACAAACAAGATGAGGACAAATGTCCGTCAAATGTAAATAATGTATTGCAGAGCTTATTGACCACCTTGAGAACCCAGTTTCCACAAAAACTGTTTGCCGGGAGCTGCACAAAGCCGGATTTCACAGGAAGGCTGCAATCAGAAAACTACTACTGTCAAAAATAAATGTTGCAAAGCGTTTAGCTTGGAGTAAAAACCTACAGAATTGGTCCACAGAGCAGTGGAAGAATGTTATTTTCTCGGATGAGTCATCCTTTACCTTATTTCTGACCACCGGCAGAGTATATGTAGGGAGACAGCAAAAAAAACCCAAAAAACTTTTGATCCAAAGTGCCTTCTTCCAGCTGTTAAACATGGAGGAGGATCTGTGGTGATGGGGGGGGGGGGGAGGGGGGGAGGTATATCTTGGAAACCTGCCGGCCCAATGGTTTCCCTTCATGGCAGAATTAACAGTCAAGACTATTCAAGCATTTTATTTGATCAAATTTATCCTATGGTTGCGGAACTGTTTCCAGAGGGAAATGCAATCTTTCAGGATGGAAATGCAGCAATTCACACAGCTAAAGTTGTTACTGAATGGCACGAGGAACATTCTAATGAAGTCAAACATCTTACCTGACCACCACAGTCCCCAGATCTCAATATTATGGTGCATTTTAGAAAAATAAGTAAAGAGTTGATATCCTCCACTATCATCACTACAAGAACTGGAGACTATTTTAGCTGAAGAATGGACAAAAATACATTTGGAAACAATTCAAACTTTGTATGTGTCCATACCTCGTAGAATTCAAGCTGTAATTACTGCCAAAGGCAGTCCTACACCATGTTAAAATAAATTTGTTGGAAATTTTAAGGCGCAGGAGTGGCTGTGTGGTAAGTAGCTTGCTTACCAACCACATGGTTCCGGGTTCATTCCCACTGCGTGGCACCTTGGGCAAGTGTCTTCTACTATAGCCTCGGGCCGACCAAAGCCTTGTGAGTGGATTTGGTAGACGGAAACTGAAAGAAGCCTGTCGTATATATGTGTATATATATATATATATATATATATATATATATATATGTATGTGTGTGTATATGTTTGTGTGTCTGTGTTTGTCCCCCCAGCATCGCTGGACAACCGATGGTGGTGTGTTTACGTCCCCGTAACTTAGCGGTTCGACAAAAGAGACCGATAGAATAAGTACTAGGCTTACAAAGAATAAGTCCTGGAGTCGATTTGCACGACTAAAGGCGGTGCTCCAGCATGGCCGCAGTCAAATGACTGAAACAAGTAAAAGAGTAAAGAGTTAAGAGTCTCCATTACTTTGTCCAACCCCTGTATCTATCTACTCTTTTACTTGTTTCAGTCATTTGACTGTGGCCATGCTGGAGCACTGCCTTTAGTCGAGCAAATCGACCCCAGGACTTATTCTTTGGAAGCCTAGTACTTATTCTATCGGTCTCTTTTGCCGAACTGCTAAATTACGGGGACGTAAACACACCAGCATCGGTTGTCAAGCGATGTTGGGGTACAAACACAGACACACAAACATATACACACACATACATATATATATATATACATATATACGACGGGCTTCTTTCAGTTTCCGTCTACCAAATCCACTCACAAGGCTTTGGTCGGCCCGAGGCTATAGTAGAAGACACTTGCCCAAGGTGCCACGCAGTGGGACTGAACCCGGAACCATGTGGTTGGTAAGCAAGCTACTTACCACACAGCCACTATCTCCAGCAAGTTATCTTTAATTATTCTTTCTCAGAATACGTCTTTATCAGTTGGGAAATACAAAATATTTACTTTCATTTTAATTTCGAAGAAAATAATATGATGTTGTTATGGGTGTGTGTAGTTTTTGTTAGGTCATATCCTTTTCATTGAAAAACTTTTTACTTTCACTTTCACTTTCATTTCCAAGAAAGGAACCAACCTACACAACACCCTCCACTACAATATATATTTATCGAACTCCACTTACAACCCATTAGACAGGATTGAGTCACCACGAAACACTTGTCTATACGAACACATTTCAATCCCTCCAGATATTATCCAAGATTAAACAAGTCTGTAAACCTTCTCTGCATTTCATTTATTGGATTCGATAAAATAAGGAGCGTCTATCTACTGAAGTGAATATAAATTTTGATTCTACATTTCTACAATTGTGTTTTCTCCGTGAAACTTAGAAATCACTAATTATATACTAACCAAAACACTTTCAATTCTTATTACCCACAATATCAACTTCTTCATTGGATACAAAGTCGATATTTATAAACCAACATGAATCGCACTACAATGAATCCAAAAGATATCTGTTATACTCAGGATACAATCAAATCCTGTTTCCAAAACAGGAGATGATTAGTTGATGTTATTGATGACATTAAACGTGGTAAAATTTCGCCTAACGATATAGAGGCTATGAACGTTTACCAAAGAAATGGAAAATACTATAGTTCCGGCAACAGGAGACTTAATGTATTCAAACGAGTACAAGAATGGAAATCAGACTTGGAGGTTCCAGTTATTCTAAAACCACCAGGTAGTTTTATTCCCAACTTCACAACAAAGAATGATGGTTTGAGCGTAGAAATCCGTGACTAATGGAAAATATGGAATACTATTCGTTCTGCAACATAAAGCAGCATGCCATGTGGGCACCTAAATTTCTTCGCATGATTTTATCAAATTTTTAAAAGAGTCCTACCAGTAGAGGCGTTTCCCAACCTTATCTGGCATAGTTATAGATGCGCACCCGCCAAATTTGTTGCCTCATAACTTCCAGAAAAATGGATAAATTTTCAACAAATACCGCTTAGATGCTATAGATTCAGAGTATACAGGAATTTGTGGGAAAGAAATTTCCGATGGGGAGAGGAGTTTCGAAAAATTCACTTGATCCGACTTTTCTCCAGCGACCACTTCAACAGCTTCGTCCAGCCAACGATGACCACCGCCGTCGCCACATCAGCAACAAGAGTCTACGACTACTATCCAGCATCATCGTCATGACCAACACGATTCTACGATTACTACTACCAAGCATCAATCTCCACCAGCGTCAACACGACTTACTATGTACACCAAACCAAACCTCTCTTCGATTCTGTTAGGTGACTCAGCTTCACCACGATAAACAAACAGACAAGAGTTCTTAAACAGACAAGAAATTCTCAGCCAGCGACGAACATCTGTATAACAAGAATCACGGCCAGGCATCGATGCCACGACATCACAACTAGTGATCAGCACTGCCACACTCAGCCCCCTCACTTTCACATACAGAACTTTCCCTTAGTGTACTAAAGAACTGGTATAATTGTTCACGTGTTATTGACTCTCTTTCTATCTGCTGTAATAACTCACATACACACTTTTCTTTGTACGACGGCCTGTCTTTGATTATGTTATTATATGTCGCATTCACACTCTCACACAGACATACATCTTTAACGCCATAATAAATATCTCTGTTATTCATCTAATACGGTTGTGGTCTTTCATTACTGGTCATCTATGTTATCGTCGTATAACATATCTTGTATATCATCATATGATATATATTTTGTGTTCGACCGTGTGACGCGTTTAAATAAAAGGAGTCCTCTGTTTTCCCATTCGTCACCATTTCTCCTTTTTGAGTTCGCACGGTCGTCCCTTACATATATATTCTCCTTGTCTCCGTATTCTTTCTGTTGAAGAGCGTAGCTCGAAACGTCAAAGACTTTCCGTATTCCCGAGCGTCATACTAATACATCCTTTTGTTATTTACACCACCTGTCCTCGTCTGTTGTTGTTTTTTCGTATATTCTCCCATATATATATATAAGGCAAGGAAGGAAATGGAGAAGATATTCAATTGACAAACATCAACAAGATCTATTAATTAATTACAATCATAGCAATAAATAAATGAATGGCACTATCATGCTATTAGCTGTCAGAAGTGAAAGTGCTCACTGCCTGCTAGTGAAGTATCTGTCTGTCTGCCTGTCTGCCTGCATGCCTGTTGCTGGCCTGTCGATTCTTTGGCTACTGACAGCTAATACCATGACTGGCCGGAGCGAGCTATATGTCTGTCTGTCTGTCTGTCTGTCTCTCTCTCTCTCTCTCTCTCTCTCTCTCTATCTATCTATTACTCGAAAGTGCGCGCGTCCGCGCTGGCTAGTCGTGAGTAGAAAACACAAATTTAATATAAAAACATATTTCCTGAAATTGCAAATTATTTAAAATATAAAAATATAATTTTCAACAGAGAGAATTTATCAAAATAGAAAACAAATGAAGTTTGAAGTTTTAAAATAATAGGATCGACCACTCACGACTAGCTAGCGCGGACGCGCGAACTTTCGAGTAATAGATAGATAGAGAGAGAGAGAGACAGACAGACATATAGCTCCCTCCGGCCAGTCATGGTATTAACTGTCAGTAGCCAAAGAATCGACAGGCCAGCAACAGGCAGGCAGACAGACAGATACTTCACTAGCAGTGAGCACTTTCACTTCTGACAGCTAATAGCATGATAGTGCCAAATGAATACAACTCTACTCTTACAGCTGTTTCTACTTTGGGAGTCCAGCATGCCAGAGCTGACACATCATGCAAAAATTATACAAAGATTAAACCCCAAAGCTTCATCAGAGAATCCATAATGGTAAGAATTAATAAGCGTAAAATAGTAAAAAAGTAAAGTCGAAGGTAAAATCCAAGGGTTGTGAGATCATATCTTATTTCAATATGATGGGGAGATGGTAAAGAAAAACATTATAGGTTTGGGTTAATCCTTATAACAGGGGTCATTAGTTAGAAACTAAAAAGTCTCCTTGTGATTTGACGGCCAACACTTGTTTTCTTAACGAAACACTTTCAAACTTGGGACACTGGTAGAATGTGTCATACAAAACAACTTTTTCTTAGCCTTCTTAACAAAAAATTGTTGCCCGTCAAATCATAAAGGTCCACTAAAAACTATGCAATAGCATAGTAATAAAATTTAGTTAAGGTAAACAGAGTTGGGGAATCATTAAGTAATTATATCAATAAAGAAATAATTTGGGTATAAATTAAGTGTGATGTTATTATTTACTAACAAAAGAATGTCATCGTAGTGTCCCTATGTTAAGTGGGGTAAGACCAATGCCAATCCTATAACTTAATTGGTCAGCTAATATTTAAAAACAATCAATAAAATACAAAACAAATTTAAGAAAATATTCAAGGAAAATTTAAGAAGAGATTGTCTAAAGGGCTTTAAATACTAAGGGGGACAGTAAAAATAAATAGGTGCGGAAAGGAATCTGTTATTATGTTATGAATACTTACTTCTAAGATAATTTTTCTAATTGTAAAAATAATTATCTCACTAAAAATTTTCGTTTTTGTGAACTATGGCTAAAGGGAGATAACTGTGCAAAACATTTAAACATTAAAATATACGAAAAGCTATTGGTTTTTACCAACAACTCTTAATATTTTACATTTGAATGTTAACATAAATAAGCTTTTAAAATAAATACCTGGCAGTAAAATATAAGATATAATATACTTGGTAAAATATTACTTGGTATAGTATACTTGGTAAAAATATATACATGGTAAAATATTACAATATACGAAACGTCAAAATATAGAGAAATATTAAAGTATTAGAATTTACGAAAAACATGAATATTTGGTAATCATGTAAGGAAAATAGGTGTTATAGAATTTCATAAAAACTTTCATTAAAAAAACAGAGCCAAGAAACAAAAGAAAAACAGTGTAATAGGTGTAAAATTACTTGCTCTGAACGAATATGAAGAAAAAAAAATGCTCGCTCACGAAAGAGTAAGGTGGGGAGAAGACTCGGAAAATTCCCATCGTCAGTCCATGGCCTTTAAACTATAGTGTTTGACCCAAGCACTCATTTACGGCAAGTTGTTTGACACCTACAACATTATTTTCCTGTTGTTTTTGTGTGCTCGGATCAAACGCTTTAGTTTAACCCTCCGTTTTCTATCACGGGGGTAGGGAGTTCAACTATATTGTTCCAACGTCGACTGCATTAGTAAATCCTCATAAATATTTGTTTATGTGTTTGTATGTATGTATGCATTCAGTTTATTTCAAGAATTCTTGCCAATAGAGAAAGAACCGGTTTCCAATCTAGATCTAAGGCTCCTTCATAGGAATTTCAGCATCAACAACAGGGTATTTTTGTTTGTATGTATGTATGTATGTATGTATGTATGTATGGGTGGGTGGATGGATGGATGGATGGATGCACGTATGTATGTATGTATGTATGGGTGGGTGGATGGATAGATGGATGGATGCACGTACGTATGTATGTATGTATGTATGTATGTATGTATGTATGCGCTGATTTTTGTTTTATGTATGTATTCTCATGCATATAGTTACATATCTAGACATGCTCATATATATTTAAATGATAAATTTCTGAAAAGTTTTACAGATTTTTACAGTTCCAGTGATAGATTGGATTAGCTTTCTCCTTTCTGGTTTTGAGAAGCCTAATTTCTCAAGATTGGTATTTAGGCAGTGTATTACGTATCCCAGGGCTCCAATAATTACAGGTATAAACCTGAACTTGTAACCGGGATAGAGTAACTGCAGATTTCTCGATAGTTCGGCATAGGTGTTCTCTTTTTCACTGATTTTCAGCTGTTATGTTAACATCCACCGAGTAGCTTATTTCCACAACTGTGCACGGTTTCTCTTCTCTATCCCAAATCATTATATCAGGTCTGTTGTGCTTACATTTTATTGAGGTCTACACTAGGACATTCCACCAGTATTCCTTTTCATTATGAGTGGCTATGGCTTCTACCATATGGGTTTTTATTTCTTTGTCCTCGGGATTATCCTTCCGACGGATTTCATTATAGAGTGTCCTAGCTACATCGTCATGTCTCATCGATAGATAATACCGTGATGACACTTTCGGACAACTACCTGTATGTATGTATGTATGTATGTATGTGTGCCAGAGGGTTTGCAAATCCAATGGGGGTCTTAAAAGACATGTTAGGATCCACAATGAGCAGAACTTACTTGCAGGTATTGGTAGTGCAAATCAGAGGTGCAATCTGTGTGGGTGTTTTTTCAAAACACTGTCTGGTTTAAAAAGCCACATCAGACGCCATGAAAGGGCTAAGGTGTAGGTGCAGGAGGTGGTCAAACTCTGTTTAAGGAGTAGACAACCACCATGTATGTGTGTATGCATGTATGTATGTATGTATGCTATTTACTTTTATTTAATTTCTCTCCAACAGAGAAAGACTCGATTTCTAACCTAGATCAGAAGCGCCTTCATTTGAATTTCAACATCAATAATATATATATATACATACATACATACATATATATATATATATATATATATATATATACACTTACATACATACATACATACATATATATATA